>NC_079214.1:38065963-38126891 GCF_029633865.1 Lampris incognitus
GGTTAACCAAAACCAGCTGGCCCTTAAAGCTGGGCTGAGTGTGTCTAAGTATATATGCGATTTGGATATGCCATGTGAATGAAAGGTGTGTGTATTCGCGTGAGTGCGTGTGTGTGTGTGTGTGGGGGGTGTATGTGTGTTGGGGGTTTGGGGTACTTGTCAAGGCCAAAAACATGTGTGCCTGTGCTACCCTAAACTCCACACACACACAGATACAAAAACCCCTACATTCATTAGTCCCCCTTGTATCTCGTACATCCCACATCTGTTGAGAGAGAGAGAGAGAGAGAGAGAGAGAGAGAGAGAGAGAGAGAGAGAGAGAGAGAGAGAGAGAGAGAGAGAGAGAGAGAGAGGACAGGTTGGACAGGCAGACAGACTTGGTGATTGGCAAGAGGGAGAGAGAGAGTGAAAGAGAGAGAGAGAAAGAGAAAGACTGTGTGTGAAGATAGTAAGTGTCCCCCAGTAGGCATTAATCTCCCTCACTCTGCAGGCGTGTCAGCTGAGGATAGCTGGTGACTAATGCCCTGCTTTGCATACACTGGTCACAGACAAGATCCTCCTCACCAGGCCTGAACACATGGAGGCATCTGCTGCAACTGCAACCGGCAGACAGACACATGCCACTGGGGCTTGCCTCCCAAAAGAGATGCTGAGAGAGAGAGAGAGAGAGAGAGACTTGAGGGTGCGGGCAAAACTGGAAAAAAAAAAGTTGAGGGGAGGGTAAGAGAAAAGAGGTGGAAGAGAAAAGAAGAAAGATGATGCGAAAGGAGTGCGGAGGGCTACTGAGGAAGGAGTGAGAGAGGGTATAGAGAGAAAGCAGAAGGAAGAGAAACAAATGCAGAGGAGAGAGGACCAACCACAGGATACTGTACACTAGTTTTCAGAGCAAGAGTAGAAGAGTATGTTGTTTGTGAAAGTAGCAAAAGAGAGTTATCAGATACATCCTGAAGCCACAAATGCCCGTAACTGGGTATGATCAGCAAAGGTCTTTTGGTTCTGAAAACCTGATCTTTAAAACTCCCCTCCAGTGAATTCATTACAAGTCCAAACTGCTTCGATCTTCTAAAAATGGCTTATCTCAAAATGGCTTGCATGATTTCCTGACCTGTCAGGTTCAAAGTTAGGAAGCATATGGCCCAAACGTTAACCCAAGCAGAAGCACGGTTCACCTGGTGTCCTTCAGCACCACTTTAATGATTTCCTCTTTCAATTGGTAATTATTAGTAGAGATTTTCTACTATTTATTTTTGATTTAATGTATCACTTTAGCTTAAATTTAAGTTTATTCTTCTCTGGCCTGTATACTCCGTGAATTTTATCTTACTTTTAGTCTGTTTTTAGTTATTTTAGCTTTTGTTTTAATTTTTCAGGCTGGACGTTTAATATATCCATCCATCCATCCATCCATTATCTGAACCGCTTATCCTGCTCTCAGGGTCGCGGGGATGCTGGAGCCTATCCCAGCAGTCACTGGGCAGCAGGCGGGGAGCCACCCTGGACAGGCCGCCAGTCCAACACAGGGCCCACACACACACACACACACACACACATTCATTCATACCTAGGGACTTATTTAATATGGCCAATTCACCTGACCTACACACACACACACGCACACACACATATATATATACATATATATTGCTAATTTTTAGATATTTTTAGCTCTCAGAATCAACTTTATTGGTCAAGTGTGTCTATGCATACGAGGAATTTGACTCCAATACACAGCAGCTTCTAGCACTTGCAGACATCACTCACACACACACACACACACACACACACACACACACACACACACACACACACACACACACACACACATATACACATACAAAAAGCCCCCACTTTTTAGCCTTTTTTTAGGTTGGACTGATGTCTAGGCATTTCATTGCCAGCAGTGCCTGCCACGCTGTATTGTTGTGCATATGACAAATAAAACAACTTGAACATGAACTTGATTAGTACTCTGTCTTCATCCGGTAAATCATTGATTTGTCACTGTAGTTAGTGAGGTGGTCTCCCAACTGGAGGGCAACAGACACAATACCGATGCTGCCACAGTATCCAGATTTCCTTCAGTGTGATAGCTAACCCGACCTACTCCAGGGACACCACACTAGCTACCTGGCAAAAGGAGCGCCCCTCCACCAAAAAAAAAAAAAGAATGACAAGGGTGGTACTTGTCTCACTCCAACCTTCTTCAGGGCTTAGTGCCAATTTGCCACGAACTCCATAAAAGATCCACTGCCAGAGCAAACTTGGTGACTTCCTTTAGTGAACTCAGAGTGACTTTGGGTTTGGAAAGCAATGTTTTCTTTGGGTCTGCAAACAGAGGGAGAGGAAATGAAATGGGAGACACTCAATCCTCTCGTACTCTCATACAGCCCTCACACACATGCATGCATGCATGCTCGCACACACACACACACACACACACCTCAGCACCCAGTGTAGTTGAACTGATGTTATCCTACTCCAGCATTAAACGTACACTCCACCCAAACACACAGCTATACATAACCTGTCATACATTGATATGTTGGTGTCTCCTCTGTTTGTTTGCTAGTCTGTCTGTGTAATAGTTGACGTGCGAGGTTTCTGACTCTTGGCTATGTTTCCACGCACAGTTCTTTGCGTGTGTGTGGGTATGTATAGGCGTTACTGTATGGTTGTGTTGTTTTGTCAGCGGGTAACCCCCGCTGATCAGTGATATTACAGGGTGTTAACCATGTCTCTACATTCTGCTGCAGTTATAGACGGAAATTACAGGTGTTTATGTGTGTGTATTTCAGCTGAGTATGAGTGTGTTTTACCTCGTCTGTTTGCACAAAGCATGTTTGGGTCTTGGTCAGGAGAATATGCCGCAAACAAGGTGAATGGGGAAATCAAAACTGTCACAGGAGAAAATGAGGGAGTGAGGTGAGGAAGGCTAGGAAAGGGGACAAACAACTTGAGAGAGAGAGAGAGAGAGAGAGAGAGAGAGAGAGAGAGAGAGAGAGAGAGAGAGAGAGAGAGAGAGAGAGAGAGAAACATTCACAATCAGATAAGTCTATACCTCTTTAATAGTGTGTGCTTTAATAGTTAGTATGTGCAACCAAAAGTTATCTCTACCTGGCAACCAATTTGTTGCCAGGTAGACAGCCAATTAGCAATGTGGTGTAAGATTTACATTTTCAACTACCTATCATTATAATCACCAGATCAATTTTTCAGCCAGGTTGTGATGAATAACCTGTGTGAGATGGGGCTCTCAGAAATGAAGGCAGATGGAAAACAACACCCTGTGGAGGAATTCGTCTCCATCTTTTCAGCTGGAGAAAAAAAAGGGGGGGTACTAAGGGTTAAGTCTTTCTTATATTACATGGTGTCATCTTTTTTTATCAATCCAAATCATCACATGTAAAAGAGAGAGGAAGAAAAAAGAGAGCGCAAGAGAGGAAGAGTCAGCGAGAGAGCAGCGAGAAAAGTAACAAGGGGAGAAGCTGTCGTCTTAGTTTTGTGAAGTTTTTTTTTTTTTTTTTTTGTAGAGTGAATGGTGGGAAAGCAATATCCTCCAGCCCTTTTAATCATGTGATGACGGGCCCAGGACCCGTGTGTGTGTGTGTGTGTGTGTGTGTGTGTGTGTGTGTGTGTGCGTGTGTGTGTCTGGACCGTGGCCCCATTGATCAAAGCCAGTGCTGCTGTGATGGGTGAGAGGGACAACGCTAGCCATGGACACAGACCCCAGCTCCCTGCCACCCTCCCCAACAACGCTCCGACCGGCACAGGGCCATTCGTCAAAGTTTTATCTGATTCCAAAGGTATTGGATCTATCAGTCATTGCGTATGAGAGAGGAGATTGACCTCCTCTATGGACATTTTTCTAAATTAGTCCCAGCTGATACTGTGCTGTTATAGGATGCCATTATAGGTGGACAAAGTATGTTAAAATCGCCTCGTTAACACCAGGTGCAAAAGTATAATTTAATTGCAGGGGTGGTTGGGTGGAGTGGGGGGGGTGCAGAGTGGCAGGGAAAGGAAAGGTGGGTTTTTTTTGACTTGTAAGAGACATTAGAGGTGGCCCCGGAGTCTAAATGGTTTCTCCCAGCCTGCAGGCTTTAGATTGCCTTCCAGACTGACAAAGCACCTGCCAGACATTCATCAACATTCCCATCCATCTGTCCATCAGGTCTGCGTTCAGCTCGGTCATCAACAGGTAATGCCTGGTGGCTATGCTGGCTGCCTGATAATGAAAGATAGGAACACATCACAAACTCTGTCACCCAGTGTTAAGGCCCATATGTATTCCACTTAAGACAAAGCATGCATCTCATGCATTGTTCTTTGAAAAGTGAAAATAGCTTTTATGTCCTGTCTCTCTCTCTCTCTCTCTCTCTCTCTCTCTCTCTCTCTCTCTCTCTCTCTCTCTCTCTCTCTCTCTCTCTCTCCCTCCCTCCCTCCCTCCCTCTCTCTCTCTCTCTCTCTCTCTCTCTCTCTCCCTCTCCGTTCTCTGATGTCCTTGTGTTTTTCTATTCTCATAAGAAAAGAAGAATACTTGTGAGGCAGTCGTGAAGCTGAAATGAAACACTGTTAATGACACCCACAGAGTTAACGCTATGGAGCTTGGACTCACGATGAGCCATTTGGGCACATTCCAACTTAATTGTCCAAACTATGTTTCGTTCTCTGACAGACAGCACTGGTTAATTGCCACTTAATTAGTTGTTTTTTTTTACCCAGAATGCTTCGACCCACTTGGGACAGGACTGTCATTAGGAGCAAAGCATCTGAACTCATCCTCGATTTAAAAAAAAAACTGCTCCAAATACACAATTATTCAGTTTTGAAATAGATGTTGTAAGACTCTCCTTATTTTGTGACGTCACTGTGAATCTTTTAAGGTTCATGGTAGCTGAAGATCTTTGAACTAATTAGTATAGTGAATTGTAATGATGGCAGAGCACACAACTCCTACCACCTCAGACATAGTGTTAATGAAAGCAGAGTGGAAGTCACAGTCAAAAAATGATGGATATGTAGCGATATTATAATATGGGAGAACAATTATTATGGAGAGGCTAATACTGCATTAGTAAAGTTGATAAAAAAAGAAAAGTAAAGTAGTTGATAAAAGACTGAGGAAATTACTGCACTGCTTTGGATTGAGAAGGCTTAGTCAAAGTCGTGGTGGTTGTGTTTGTAGTTATCGGTGATACTGTGAAGCCCCCAAAGGACCCCCTCCGGTAAGGGTTCAGGCTCGGTGAGCAGACCTTGCTCTCTCTCTCAGCACCCTCCTGGCCATGTCAATATGCCCCCAAGTTTCTGCAGCACGCCTGAAGAAAGACACACTGACCCCCCAAAACACACAACGCTCCTTCAAAAACACACTCTAACACACACACACACACTCCTTCAGAAATAAATTGTCTTTTTCTTTCTCTCCTGCTCTCTTCTCTCTGTCTCTCTCTTTCTTTCTGTCTGTCTGTCTGTCTGTGTGTGTCTCTCTCTCTCTCTCTCTCTCTCTCTCTCTCTCTCTCTCTCTCTCTCTCTCTCTCTCTCTCTCTCTCTCTCTCTCTCTCACACACACACACACACACACTAAATTCCCTGACCTGCATCCACAAACATGAAAGGACCAGGCTTTGCTGGCGAGGAGACAAGCTGTTTCCCCAGTAAACTTTCCTCCTGTGTTATCAGTCACACTCCAAACTGGCAAGTCAGACACCCTGGTTCTGAAAACTTACAGTCAAAGCTTTTAATTCTGCTCGGTTCGATGCCCCTTTCTCTCTCCTTCTGTCTGCCTGTGAGCCTGTTTCCACTGACTAAGAGCAAAAAGGCAGAGATATGCAGCTCCCACCATACAGATATTGGCAGAGTGTCATCGGAATGAATGAACCGCTCTCGCATCGCAACTGCCAACTTGTCAGCTGTGAGCCAGGATGCATGACTGACACCCCCTGATTGGTCGATTTAATATAGAGAGAGACAGAGGGGAGATGAGGAAAGTAGATGGGAGCCTGCCTTTCTCAAGCTCTGCTCGGGCAGGAGATGGAGGGAGAGGTGTAAGTCCATTTGTCGAAGACGTGAAGCGCTAACTCTCTAGGTATACGCCTGTACGCCTTGTTAGAGAGAGGGGGATTTGGGGAGGGTGGGAGAACATGGGAGTTAACGTGCAGTTTGTTATCGCTTCAATCCGGACGTTTTTGACAAATCGACTCAGACAGCAATCAGACATTCAGTCAAAAAAAGATGTTTCAGTACAACCTGTATCGGACCAAAATACACAGGGAAGAAGTTCTGCAAAGCTCAAAGAGTTAGCACACAGGTCAGCTGGGTTGGTATTTACAAAGCCCAAACCATTATGTGACCTTTGTAAATTATAGTGATCCACCATGATAGAAAATTTACAGGGCACTAATTTGATGGGAACAAATACATTATCCACCCAACATATATTAATCCCTCCAGTGTCTGTGGTCTGGGAAGGGGTCCTGGTGGAAGCAACTACCTCTGGCTCCTCACCACACTTTGTAGTATGGGGATTTTGTAGTTTGTGGATTGTTATAAAATTGACAAAAAATGTCCCATAAAGCTTTGCAGCAGCACAAAATCCAACAAGTGACTGATCCTGAGCTCCACCTGCTCTTAATTGCCATTGCTATCTTGTTTAACTACACTCCAGTGGGGTGATGCACATACCATTTAGCCAGCTACCGGAAGTTATACTAGACAGTTTCTGGAAGTCTTTTCTTCAAAGGTTCAGGAAGCTTTTCTCCAAGAGGCCGACAGTAAGGCCTTCAATGTGGCACTGAAGAATACTTACAAGAAATAAGAATACATGACTGGATCACTAACAATGGCAAAAAAAGAGATGAACTGAGGCTAAGTTGTTTCATTCACTATGAAAATGGGACAGCCCAATCTGTTGTCAATTAAGAATGATGATTATATCATAACCAACCAATATGCCTCTTAAACTGCTTTGCAAATTCATCAATTGTTTGGTAATAATTACTAATTTGATATTGAAAAGTTGATTCCTGTTTTAATGTCAAAGCCTACTGCTAGCCTAATGCCAGGCCTAATCTACATCTAATACAGCCTCTGTTATTACAAAACAATAGAACGGGGCTATATCAGTCTTAGCCACAGATTTGGAGCAAGCTACCTACAAAAAGACTCACTGGCCGATCACCAGGGGGGTCAGCCCCCTTTAGTCGAGCGGTTAGCGATGTTGCCTTGTGGTGCAATACACCTCAGATCAAATCCCACAGTGGGCAAAAAATAAGCTCGGATACATTGGTGGCAGCGGTGGGATCCGAAAGCGTGCAGATCCTCATAAGTCTCTCCGGAGCGCGGCTTTAACGAAGCGCGAGGGAGCGCTTCCGGGAGAGGGTGACTACTGTAACCTACAAAAAGACTCACTGGACGACCGCCAGGTGTTGAATGTTGTGAGCTGGAGGGGGCTCACAACATTCAACACCTGGCGGTCGGCCAGTATTAATTCTTCCATTGTTGACAATGAAAGAATTAATAAGTAGATGTTGGAGAGGTGGGTTTGTTAACAGAATGGAATGGAGAGAATTGTGGTTATTTGGGGTGACTGGAAAAGTGAACGGATGTAATGTTAAGTAATTACATTATGTTTTAAGCCATGCAAGGTTTGCTGTCAAACTAAGGAGGAATATAGCCCATTACGAAAAGAGGAAAGCTGAGGTGTGGAATATTTTTAGGAGTATAATGGAAAGACGGCTATGATGGACGGGCGGCCTGTCCAGGGTGTCTCCCCGTCTGCCGCCCAATGACTGCTGGGATAGGCTCCAGCATCCCCGCGACCCTGAGTAGGATAAGTGGTTTGGATGATGAATGGATGGATGGATGGATGGATAATGGTAAGAGATGTTAATATGCTGTCTGGTTATGTTAAAGAAGAAGAGTTTGTTGGTGGATTTGTAGAGGGGAGCACTTTTGTTGTGATTGGGGAAGGAGGGAGGGTGATTTTGGATTTTGGTTAAACAGTATACTGTGTGTGGTATATGTGCCTTTTTTTTCATTTCTTTGATTTGGTGGGGGGTCTGTAGGCTGGAAGCCATGCCAACGCCTACAGGTTACCTCACTATTCCCTGTTTTGTCTACCTGTGATGTAATTTTTGATTCTTGACCTCTTTGATTCTGTAGACTTCGATGGGTTTGTGAAATGTTTTATTTCCCTATTGGTTTGGCATATGAGTATTGTATTTTGAATGTTTTTTCTATAGAATAAAAAAAAAAGTCCAGCGGTTAGCGATGTCGCCTTGTGGTGCAGTACACTTCAGATTGAATCCTGCACCGGGTGAGAAAATAGCTTGGTTACACTATGAAGAAGCTAACTTGCTAGACTAAACCTTGCCAAAATGAGTCAAACCTTAAGTAATTCTTCACTTATGACAACTTTACTTAAGTTGACTACAGAGTGCTGACAAGCCCAACTAGATATAGGTTTGATGGTAATTACCAGGGATGGCTGGTATAAATGGGTTAACTAGGGCTAAGCCCTCCCTGTCTTTTAAAATTAAAGATGAGAACATTATTGTTAAACAACCTTAGAACAGATTATTTAAAATTTTGGTGGAACCTAAGAGCAGCAATAGCACTAAATTAGTTACAAGAAAAACGCAAAATACATCTAAATGGGCTAATCTTTTACAGCCCAAACACAATTGCATCAGCTTCCATTCATCTTCGTGTTATGTGAGTGACAGGTATCTTGGCACGCCCCCTTCATTTGCTGACCATTTGGGCTAAATAGGGCCCCTCTCTGGCTACGTCACGAAATTTTCGCGCAATGCAGCTTGGGATCAAAAAGCGGACAAAAAAGCCAAACAACCACACGCAACACGCCTTGCTTTCATACGTTTCAACACAAGAATTCAGCGAACTAGAAGAATTTCTTTGTTTTAATCCCGTGAGTGGTTTATTTCAGCAATTTGGAAGTTTTCTGGCAAGTGTATTTCTTACAAGAAATACGCTTACCAGAACAAACGAATACAAGAGTCGCACTTAAGTCATACATGTAGGCAATGGTTTTAATGTTGAAGCACCTCCGCAGCCTTATCAGGATGATGAATAGCTGCTCCTTAACTGATATATTTTGTGGGGCACCAAATCCTTCCCTGTCTTTGTCGCCAATTTCTTTTCCATTCCAGTAATTCAGTTCGTACTTAGCCTGTCCAAGGAAACTGAACAGTGCATTCAATTGTAAGGAATCAAGTCCAGGAAAATATTTACATTTCTTGTCATCTGCAATTATCCGATCACACGACACCAAATTAACTCTGCTGGAACTAGAGGATTTTGCATTTGTTCCCTCTGTTATGAACTGATTTTTGTATACTATACTTTCAACTTTGTCTCCAAGATTATAATTGCAATAGATGGTCTGTGTAGACGTATCCTGAAAGGGATAACAGGTATGGTCATCCCCGACTGACATGGAATTAGATTCTTCAATTTGCAATCCTTCTGTTGAAACACGTTCCTTTTTGACAGTAGAAGGGCCCACAATACGGCTTTCTCGGGCTTGCTTCGTTCTTAATCGTTTTGTTGCACGAAGAGCACGACCCTCCATTTCTTTCTCGGCAAGAGTGGCAAGAATAGGGTCATGATGGTCCTCCGTAGGACCCTTCCCCCGAAGAAATGTAAACGGCATATGTAAGTGTCTTTCTTAATGTCCGAAAGAAGACAGAAGTCTTTCCTTCCACATGCAGGAAGCCACCTCTTTGCTTTTGTGTCTTCTCCTGTTCGCGTTTCTTTTCCCACTCTGTTAGGCCATCTTTCACGGTTACTGGCTTTGGGAATCTCAAAAATTATTTTCCTTCAGGCAGCCTTTATCGTGAATCCGATCAACAAGTTGCAATGCTTTGGGGCAACTTTTCTAGATTGTTTAGCTCCCTCCATGACAAGGTTACCAGCCATCGTAAACACAAATCTTCTACAAGACCACTTTCGCACACTACGAAATGGAGCAGTTTGTCCGCAAATCAATCCCATGATTCAATGCGCGCTCAAGCCTTTTCTATTTTTAGAATCGCAGTTTTGACCAATGGCAGCACAGACAGCACACAGTTAAGCGCTACTTGTGTGAGAGGGGGAAGGGAGAAACATGAACGACTGTGGCAATGGCGGCCGCGGGCGTTAGCGTGAACGGGGTGGATTATTTACTTTCTCGTCCGTTTTCTTCAATGTCTTCGGAGGAAAAATTGGAAGTGAAGAGACTCGGGACACATCGTACAAACGAGGTTCAAGTAACACAAAAGGACAAACGACAAAATCGTAAGTTTTGTGTTACTTGGTTTCAACGAAAGGACTGGCTAACGGCAAGTGTGGCTAAGAATTCATTTTTCTGTTTCCCGTGCTTGCTTTTTGGGGGAGACACGGCTTGGACCCCACGAGGACTTGTGGATTTGAAACATTTATCCGACAAAATTAGGAAACATGAATGCAGCATAAGTCACATTGGAAACAGCGTAAAGCTATCAATGCTGGGTAAAGTTAACATTGCCTGTCAACTTGATGAGGGCCACCGCATTTCTATGCAGAGACACAACGAGCTGGTAATGACAAACAGGCATTCATTATCACGGATTGTGGACCGTATTAAAGTTTGTGGGGCACATGAGCTAGCTCTGCGGGTGTCCGACGAATCTCCGACTACACTCCAGCGGGGCGTGTTTCTGGACCTCGTTGACCAGTTCTCTTTTTTTGGATAGCCAGTTAGCCGACCGCCTGTCAAACACACAGGTTGCCAAGTACACGTCTAAGACGAGCAAACATGGGTTGCTTGATTGTATGTTAGCTGTATATGGACAAACATTGGCTGTTGAAATATCGCAGGCACCATTTGTGGCTGTGCAAGCTGATGAGACAACCGGTGTGGCATGTGTAAGCCAGCGCGTGGTTGTGCTCAGGGAACAATCTGAGAACAATCTTCAGAGCACTTTTTCTGAAACACTGAAATGAACACAAATAGCCATCACAACCCCCATGACATCTGCAGCGTCAGAGAGGTGTTTCAGTACACTTAAGAGGATCAAATTATTCCTCCGAAATGCTATGGGACAGGATAGGATGAACGCCCTGGCTGTGCTGTCTATTGAGCGGGACTCCATCCAAAAATCACCGGACTTCAGTGATGGTGATTAACCTGTTTGCATCCCAGAAAGGTCGTCGATGTGAGCTTCTCTTCAAATAAGGTAGGCCCAAGCCTGTAGACCTCTTAAAAGACCATCAGACGTGTTTAGCTTTCCTGTCTACATATTACTTGTCTCTCTTCTATAATGACCGTTATTTCTGCTGTGCTTATCAAATTGTTTTATTGGGGACATGTCTGACACAATGTATTGCAGAACAGTTGTGATAAAAACAGTTGCAGTATTTATTGGCAGTCGTTTCAGTTGGGACACGTTTTGTTGTGCATGCTTAGGTGAGCCCTTTTCTGACATAGTAGGCTACATGATTCTGCATTCTGTTCTATCATGTAGCATGCCATTCCATCATTCTTGCAAATGTTGTTCTTGTTAAAAATGGCATGTGCTAATGTGTAGAGAGAAAAATAGTCAAATGGTGTGTGTGTGTGTGTGTGTGTGTGTGTGTGTGTGTGTGTGTGTGAGTGAGTGAGAAAGAGGTTTTTGGCATCAGGCCATTCTTATACTTCTCTATAGTGTTGTTGTAGAGCACTTGCTATATAACAAGGTATATAGTGTCATTGCTCTAACTTGGTATCTCAGATGTTATGTTGCTGTTGCTGCAGTGTGAACTATAGATGGGTATACTATATTTGTTAGCCCACCCACCCAATATCACCACCAGCCGTCACTGGTGATTACCCTTCCAGTAATATTTTGGCAAATTTGTTTTTGGGCACTTGAAGACTATAAGGCAGGTATTGCAACATTTAAGTTCTAAGTTTGAATTCAGCCCAGGATTCCCAGGAGGGAATTTGCAGGGGTATTCTGTCTCACCTTTGCAACTGGTGATGTCTACAAGTGGTTGGGCAACCTGTACAACTGTGTGTAGGCGTCTATTATGTTACATTCCTGCAGATAAATTTGCAATTGGCAGGTGTAAAGAAGCAGTTGGCTGGTTCCACGTGTATTGAAAGATGCACTTAGAAGTCTTAACCGCCCCCCCCCCCCGCCCCAACCATTGTAGGGGTCATGTAATGGTGGGACCCAGGAGAACAGTGAATTGATTGTGCCAAATTGGGTGGAAAAAAGTTAATTTGTTTTTGGTTTTTGAAATGTATCAAAAAGTTATTTACTTGATCAAAGTTACTGGGAGTCACTTTTTTATTCTGTTCTCCAGGCACAAGCATTGTAGATATTGTTTCAGTATTCACAAGTAGCTATGGGTTGACCACAGAGTCCCTGGGAATATTCACGGAGGAAGCATCATGGAAAAACTGTGATGCTAAGGATCGATCAATCCAAAATTATGAAGCAGTTCCTAAAAAAGCCAGGAGAGGAAAAGTGAGTTCAGTGAAGTTCTGAGTTTGATTGCAAGCATCACCACAGTAGTTATAGAACTCTAAAGATCTCATGAGAAATGGGAGTTAGCGCACCACATTCCTGGCTGGCTAGCTGATATTTACCTCTGTGGCAAATTTACAGCAACAAACTGATTGCTGGTTTCAATCTTGGGTTATTTGTTGTTGATCCAGCTCATTAAGAGTTATAGTTAGAAACAAAGGTAATATTTGGGGGTGGGATGAAATGGTCATTCATAGGTGTGATTTCACTACTTGAGCACAGTGTACTGGAATCTAAATGGATTGCCTACTGGGACCAGCTAGAATATACTGTGATATGATGAAATCATTTCATTGTAAAGTGCGTTGTGTCCTAGTACCAGAAAGCACTTTAGTTGAAATTTGAAATGTATGAGTATGCAGTATGCAGTACATGCTCATTGCATATGCAGTATTCAACCTTATTTCTTTTGATTAGTACCCAGGGCTCAGGGCAATGTAGGCTCAGGGTTGGAAAAAAGACCATTGAGTCAAAAGCTTTGCTTTGTGGTTCCATTCTCTTTTCACCACCATGTTCTGGTATGATGGCAGTGTAGTAACATCAAATCCATTACATAAAAAAAAAGAAAGAAAATATACTGCTTTAAAGAAATACCAGTTCAATAAGGTAACATGCTTTCAGTCACCATGCTTACTAACTGGGTCCAAAACAAAGTCTGGTCCTCACACTCTTCCCAGAGTTGTTAAACATTGTTGAACATTACCATTCTGGGAAACTGGATCAAGACATCACCATCCACTTAAAATTGACATTTGCATGAAGCTGGTTTCAACTTAGGTAAGATCAACAAACTATAATATCACATCTATCCAAAATCAGTTTTATCCATGCTGGAAAAGAAATCAAACTATATTATTGCAGACTTCTGCAAAACACTATTCTCCCCAGCATAAGTCATTCTGCAGCTTACTCCGGCGGTATATGACTCTAGTTTGCTCCTGTTGAGAAACTGCTGCGTAGCTGGATGGTGACAGGCCAAAGCAGACGGCACTCCGTTTCAGCATGTAATTTCATGTTACTGGGAATTCAACATTATTGTTTTTCCCCTGCACTCCAATTTAGAGAAAGATCAATATTCAGCTTTGTTTATCAAAGTGACGGCTCGTGGATATTGCATTTTTCATTTTTATGCTTTCCTTTATAAGCACGTATTAAAACATAATACATTTGAAGTCCTGGTTTTATAGGCTGACAAAAGGATGGGGAGGTGTTGTTAATGGCCTAAAACTGTTGAGGAATGGTGGTTGCTCCAACATACACTCATAGCTACAATTATCTATCATGTACATCTGCATCATCTTGCACCTAATGAAGATACTATTGTCTGCAGGCTTCCTCGATGTCAGTCAAAAGAAAATGGGCTCATGCTGTGTTGGGCATCTAAGTGTAAATATGTGAACCTTCAGTTGAACCACACGATCTACAGTAGTGTTTTCTTCAACTACTGCAAACCTGTTGCATTTCATATATATATATATACACTACCGTTCAAAAGTTTGGGATCACCCAAACAATTTTGTGTTTTCCATGAAAAGTCACACTTATTCACCACCATATGTTGTGAAATGAATAGAAAATAGAGTCAAGACATTGACAAGGTTAGAAATAATGATTTGTATTTGAAATAAGATTTTTTTTACATCAAACTTTGCTTTCGTCAAAGAATCCTCCATTTGCAGCAATTACAGCATTGCAGACCTTTGGCATTCTAGCTGTTAATTTGTTGAGGTAATCTGGAGAAATTGCACCCCACGCTTCCAGAAGCAGCTCCCACAAGTTGGATTGGTTGGATGGGCACTTCTTTGAGCAGATTGAGTTTCTGGAGCATCACATTTGTGGGGTCAATTAAACGCTCAAAATGGCCAGAAAAAGAGAACTTTCATCTGAAACTCGACAGTCTATTCTTGTTCTTAGAAATGAAGGCTATTCCATGTGAGAAATTGCTAAGAAATTGAAGATTTCCTACACCGGTGTGTACTACTCCCTTCAGAGGACAGCACAAACAGG
Organism: Lampris incognitus; assembly: GCF_029633865.1. Taxonomy (NCBI): domain Eukaryota; kingdom Metazoa; phylum Chordata; class Actinopteri; order Lampriformes; family Lampridae; genus Lampris; species Lampris incognitus. The sequence goes on from NC_079214.1 coordinate 38,080,519, forward strand.
CTCTAACAGGTACTATTTAATGAAGATGCCAGTTGGGGACCTGTGAGGCGTCTGTTTCTCAAACTAGAGACTCTAATGTACTTATCTTCTTGCTCAGTTGTGCAACGCGGCCTCCCACTTCTTTTTCTACTCTGGTTAGAGCCTGTTTGTGCTGTCCTCTGAAGGGAGTAGTACACACCGGTGTAGGAAATCTTCAATTTCTTAGCAATTTCTCGCATGGAATAGCCTTCATTTCTAAGAACAAGAATAGACTGTCGAGTTTCAGATGAAAGTTCTCTTTTTCTGGCCATTTTGAGCGTTTAATTGACCCCACAAATGTGATGCTCCAGAAACTCAATCTGCTCAAAGAAGTGCCCATCCAACCAATCCAACTTGTGGGAGCTGCTTCTGGAAGCGTGGGGTGCAATTTCTCCAGATTACCTCAACAAATTAACAGCTAGAATGCCAAAGGTCTGCAATGCTGTAATTGCTGCAAATGGAGGATTCTTTGACGAAAGCAAAGTTTGATGTAAAAAAAATCTTATTTCAAATACAAATCATTATTTCTAACCTTGTCAATGTCTTGACTCTATTTTCTATTCATTTCACAACATATGGTGGTGAATAAGTGTGACCTTTCATGGAAAACACAAAATTGTTTGGGTGATCCCAAACTTTTGAACGGTAGTGTATATATATATATATATGTATATATATATATAATTTAGACACTGAAAAAAATATCTCCTTTGTAACTATGAGTAAAACGTCTTTATTATTCTCCCCCCCCATTAGATGATACACATATGACGTTTATTAGTTTTTTCAATTTTTTTTTTTTTTTGTATTTCAACTGCCTGTCCTTCCAACTGTGCCCTAACACCACCCCAATATATAAAGTACCTTGTTATATTTCTCATGTATGCCATTTCAACAGCGCCCTGGCCCCTAAATGCTTTTCAAAAGAAACCCCAGTCTCATTGGTTGTAATGTTTTCTACCCCTCCATTGGTTGCTGTGCATCATAAGTACCTACCCCGTTGGTTGTTATAATTTGAATGTTTCCCCAGCTGGTTGGTCGCTGTCTAACCAAAATTAGGGGCGTGATGCTGGACAACGTAAACTGTGTGATTCTTTGTGAATAAAACAATAGCAGCTGATGAGTGCGAGACGCATGAAACAGGCCTGTACTGCAATGTATTAAAATCTTTTTTCCTGTATCCTTGTTGATATTCCACTTATCATTAGTTCAGCACTCACAACACCATTGATGGTTTCGGAAAAAAACACCATCAATGGTGTTGTTATAAGTGCTCAACAAATGAGGAGCGGAATATTAATACAGATACAGCAAAAAAAAAAGTTTAATACATTGCAATGTATTAAACTTTTTTCCTGTATCTGTGTTGATATATATATTTAAAATCCAGTGAGTCAAGTAAATTCTTTATTAATAGAATAAATAAAGCTACCAATCTGTCAATTATTTATTCACCAATAAAGCTGTTAATCTGATTGACAGCTGATGATTGCTTATGGCATGAAACAGGCTTGTACTGTCTCATTAAGAATTTTCTTGACTCACTGGATTTTTATATATATAAACAAACACAAAACACGTTTGTACAATTAAATTTTTTTCTGCAAACAATACAATATAGCAACCCATGTATTTATTTATTTTTTTAACCATCCTGCTGTTCTGTCGTGCAGTTTGTGGTTTTTCCTGTTTTGCCAACTGCCGTTTACCTTCTCCTGGATTACATCTGAATGCATCATAAGACATTTAGAATTATGCAAAATACAGAATTTACAGGGACATTCATTTACAGGGTCACACAACGGAGACAAAGACATAGATTGACACTGCCACATACTGGATTTCTTGTAATTTAAGAGGTTATTTACTTAAATTTCGTATGCCTGTAGGAACAAAGCTCCCACTAAAACAGACCTTTCTGCACATGGTGGTCTGGGTCATGTATGATTGTGATTGCTTTGCAGATCAGGGATGAGATGGCACAATCGGGAGTCAACTCAACTGGTGATTACAAGTCATTACCAATTTACAAAATTTGACATGACTCACATACATATAGACCAATTTTTCCTAAATTGCTTTATTTGTTAGCGCTTTACGTTTTCTCAATATTCATTAAAATATTACAGAAATCACGTGAGAAACAGCATGGAGTTTGGCTAATAAAGAGCTAATAAACTATTGTTCGAGGCATAACTTCGTTCCGCTTACGGTCGCGTTGTGACTGGTAGCTTGGAGGTGAGACAAAAGCTTCAATCAACAAAGGTTGATTGAAAATTACAACCTGGAATTGTGTCAATCTGAGCAGGATAGCAAGTTTGTGTATGCAGATATCAATAAAATTCATAAAAAAAAGAAAAAGAAAGAAAAATGTGTTAGCAGCAATCGGATTCTGTTGTTAGTTTGTTGAATGACAACTAAATGAGCCAACATTTTCTTTCAGTGACTTGGAATAATAGGAAATACGCAGTGTGTGGTTCTGGTTGTTGTGAATTTCAGGCAAAAAAAAAAGAAGAATAAACCAGTACAAATACATTTTCACAGTTTCCCTAAAGACCTTGAACTTTTCAAATATTGTGGCTGCTTGCCATTCAACACCCTAGCTACAATCCAAACACGCCTATTGAATATGAAGAGATGGGGTGTTCATTTGTGTGTAGTGAACACCTTTCAAGAAGTGATTACTGGAAATGGAAAAATTACAAACTACATTTCAAACCTGGTTCTGTTCCTATTATCTTCCCTTGGACAACACAGATTCTGACGCCACTACAGCAAGCTCATCTTTAGCTGTACCAACAAAGTCAAGGAGGATGGCTCGTGAATCATGGCGAGTCATATGACACACATTAGAGCCAAAATTAAGACTCCCTCATAGGATAAGAAAATACATGTACACAATATCAAACATATTTCTTTGCTGTAAGAGTCTTGCACCTAAATATTTTTTTCTGGATGTGCACACACTTGGTTCGTCTTCTATGGTCCTTTTAGATATCCCATATATGCATGCCACCACCCATCAAATTCCTGATTTGGAAAAATTTACCCAGCAGATTCTGATAATCTTATGCTGTATGTGTATGTCCGGGCACATAAATGATAGATGAGTGCTCATGCATGCGCGCGCGTGTGTGTGTGTGTATATGTGTATATATATATATATATATATATATATATATGTGTATATATATATATATATATATATATATATATATGTGTGTGTGTGTGTGCAATTATGCCCATGCACATCCCTGCCCCTAGATACTGGGTGAGCCTCTTCTGATGCAGGTCCCAAATCATGCATTATTTGCAAACCACCCATAAAGTAATGACAATCCCACGCATACAAATAAGGCTCCATTATGTGCCCCTCTGTCAGTTAGCATGCTGTACGTGAAGGAACACTCAGCCGAGGGGATTCGTACCCTGGGTCCTGATAAATGCTTTGGCTGATTCCCCTTTTGAGTGATGGAGCACTAACCCTGTTTAGCTTCTTTAATATACTTGTATTAGCATGAATAAATAACGAGTGTGTCCGGATGCTACAGATATTTGATTGGGCCTCTCTAATTGGCTGCCGTCGTCTATCACATGATGCTGCAGTGACTCTGTTGGAGTCACAGCTGGGGTGGACAAACATCGATCTTCATCGCCTGCCCCCTTAAATCAATTATAGACCCTTCGAGGGAGTGCCAGAGAGGGGCAAGGGATGAGGACTGTGTGGGTGTAGGTGTTTGGAGTAGGAGGATGTGTGCCAGGCCAGCTGTGCCAGCTTCTCCTTGTCTTTTGCAAAACCAACCGCTCCAGTGTCTTGTGATGTCTTGGTGCAGTTCAGCATGGAATTGGTAAGGGTGCTTCATCAGCGCCTGACGTTAAACTTTATGGGCCAGGACAAGTGGCCGAAAAAGTTATTTGATCACTAAACTTATGAAACTATTGTGACATAAACAGCTATTTTCAGATTTACTTTTACAATTGTTGTGATTTAATAAAAACAACAGCATGCAAAATGAAACACCAGACAATATGGTCTGCCTTGCTGGGAAACGCCCGACAGCGGGAACAAAACAGGAGGGCCTCCTGTTCTTCTTAACATGGCTAAAGGAAGGTATCAAACAAACTCATAAACGTCTGCCTCTATGTTATAACTATTTCTCATAGCCATAAGTGAATGAGCCACCCACTAATGATGAAAATTAATGTTTTCAACACGTGCAACAAAAGTTCATTTTACTGTACCATTAAACAAAAGAGTAGTCTATACCTTTCTAATTATTGATTTTTGTCCACAAAATGTGACTGCAATACAGTTGACAGTGCAGATGTCACACACTGTCTGGTATGTTGGAGTTGACCGAACCATGGTGAATGTCTTATAACACAGAGACTACACAACATGTCATGTTTCAAGTTTACTATTTATTTTCTCTTAAGATTTGATTTATATTTAACACAGATTTTCAACTAGTTGATAGGTGACACATCACAGGATGCAAATACTCGTAGTTTCACACCGTGGTACTTTTTTTTAGAGAACTTAAAATTGCTGTCGAGCGAAAACCATGTACTATTTGCAAATTAGGTGATTTTCTTTTTTTTTATTACATAAACCGAAATGTACATACAAAAATTTGGTAATCTTAATTGTTCACCTCTTTAATGCTTGTGAATGATTAAGATTACAGCTGCAACAAGACTTGAGCATCAGTTGGGTAAAACTAACATGTCATGACAGTCTAAATCTAAGAATTGTGGGTTTTTGCAGCTGAGATGGACAGCCCACCAGGGAAAGAGTAAATTGAGCTTAATTTAAAACATTATCTGTTAATGAAATCAAGAGAAATGGCATTGCCTGTGGTATCATAAATGACAAGATATTATTGTATTTACCTTAAATTTTAAATACCCACTATCTTGAAAACGAATCCTCTGCTCTATCTTTATTCATTTCACCTCTACATCCTTCTTTTTAGATAGATACCTTACCCCCCCCCCCCCACACACACACACACATCCAAATGCAGCATTAAGCTATTTGAACTCTGAAGACCAATACAGGACAAAAAAACAAAAAAAAAGAGAAAAAAAAGGGGGGGTGTGTGTGTGAACAGTTTTTAGCCATCATAAGTCACCCAGTGGGTGATTTATTTGTGAGTCACCCTGGAACTTTTACAAGAAAATGGGTTATTGGTAAAAAAAAGAAAAAGAAAAAATTGTTCCCAAAAAAAGATACACAGAAAAAAAAGAAAATCTTTGAAACATTTCTGATTTAGCAAAGTAAGCCCATATTGCTTGGGTCCTGTGCCTGGTCAGCTGTCCTGGTCCCCATACTTGGCAGGAGTTAAAAAGCAGCCCAGATTGGTTGCTGGTCCCTTATATACTCTAAGCCCCTCCTACAGCAACGGCTGCAGGTAAAGAGAGTGGGGGCATGGGTCTCAGGAGAGCCAACACGCAATAGCAAGGCTAATTAGTGATCAGCCTCAGGTGTGCCTACTAACAAACTGCTCTTTATATTCTGCAGTGAAGCTGGGTCCTGGACTGGCACTGATAGGCAAACATGGCAAAACAAGAAAGGGAGAGAGAAGTGAGCGATGCCTGATATCCGCTCTGATATCCGCATGGAGCGGGAAAAGACCGACAGAGACTGATAAATAGAATGCCTGTGTTAAACCGCCTAACTTGTATCTGTCCCTCCATCCTGTGCTCTCCCCACTTGCAACAGTCATGCCACAGTGGTAGCCAGTACGGGAAGGATGAGCAACAGGAGTCTCCGCTTTGGGCAAGCCCAACACCGTCTCACCAAAATGTAGCAGCAGTAGATTCAAGTCCTGCAGGTGCTGGCCACCCAGCAGGCAGAAGACAGCTCTGCTGAGGGAGCTGCTGCACTCCCCTCCGGCTGCCCAGGGAGGTGATCTGGACGCTTTCCTGTCTCCTCAACCCAAGGTCACCCTCCCCAAGATGACATCCGCTGAAGACCCTGAAGCTTTTCTAGCCATCTTCGGGAGCTCGGTGTGTGGGTGGGTGGAAGAGGAATGGGCTCCCCTTGCTCACTGGGGAGGCGCAAGCTGGCGCACACAGCCTACCGGTGTCCTCCCAAGGGAACTACTATTCTATCTGGCGGGCCTTGCTGGATGGGTGGGGCTTACTTCAGAGGGCCATCGGTGTCAGTTCAGGATGGTCACCTTGGAGGGTGCTGGTGGACATCCCTTCATTCAAGTGTGGGAGCTCCACGATGCAGCAAGATGGTGGCTGCAGCCAGGCCCAGACGGCAGCGATGATGTCAACCTGCTAGTATCACTGGAGCAGTTCATCGTCTGCTGTCCCATGAGACTGCCAACCAGGTTCAGTGCCACCGTCTGAAGGACTTGGTGAGGGCCGTAACACTGGCAGAGAACCAACTCACCTTTCCAGTCCAGCCCTGCAAAGGAAACCGGCCCAGGACTTACCCACCCACACACTAGTGCTTGCTTCCACTCAGAAGCTCATAACCTCTACACAATGTCCCTGCTCTTACCCCTTCATTTTCCCTTCTCCACAGTGCTCAGCTTCAGCCTCGGCTCTCCCAGACCCCCAGGGGGCGCCGCAAACATCAGGCCAGGAGTGTTGGCGGTGTGGGAAGCTGGGCCACTGGCGGAGGGAGTGTCTGTTAATGGAGGTGGGCCGGGTTCTTGACACTGATCCATCAAAGTCTGGTTTGGCCCGGGGCATTGGTAGAGACGTCATGGGTGGATATATGGTGTGTGCATGGGGATATTCACAAGTATCTGGTTGTGGCCATTGAGATAAAACACTAGGTGAAAAGCACAGAGTATGGGCCACAGTTATTTCCCACCTGTCATGGCCCCTTCTATTAGGCTCGAATTGGCCGGGGTTTAGTAAGGTGGCGAGGGAGACGGGCTGTGGGAGCATAGCCTGATACCCACTCTGAAGAAAGGCGGCTCCAGCACTAGAGCACACTGGCCCATGCAGGAATAGAGAGACAAACTCTGATAAATAAAATGCCTGTGTTAAACTGCCTAACCTGTGTCTGTCTGTCCCTCCATCCTGAACCCTCCCAACTGGCCACAGTCACGCCACAGTTGTGTTCAATGTCAGCAAGAATGTTAATGCCAATAGATAACGTTACTCTTAGGCCTCCCAGTATGGCAGTGACCACACCAAACACTCCAGAAATAAAAAAAAAACAAAAAACAAACAAAAAAACAAAACAAAAAAACCAGTATGAAGGTAACTATGGTGAGTTCCTGGATGACTCAGTGGTAGTAAACAAAGTCCATATGTCTCCTTGCACTCCACGCAGATAAATCTCATAAATACAGTCGTGTGTGTGATGTGTAGGCTACCTGAGTGTCCCAGCTATAAATACCACGTGGTAGCCCGCAGTCGGCTTCTCAGGATCTTCTCACCCTGAAAGGTTCCAAGTGACCAGTGTGACTGGCAGTTGTCCAGAAATTCACAGAACCATAGTTACTTACCTTCATAACTTCTGTTCTGTTTTATTACTTCCTGACTGCCAGTGGCAATAAACAAAGTGGATGACTCATACCAGCAGTGTCACAAGGAACAATACCATTGTACTGGTCCACTGTAGAGACCAATGGCAGGATAGCTGACACTAGCGTGGATCCAGTGGCCACATTAAGACAATAGAACCAGGAGAATGTGCAAGGCACTGTCCAGGACACTGCTGCAAAGGCTCTCTAATGGACACCCCCACCCCCCCTATTGCCACCTAGAATGTGTCCACACTCCTGGTTGAATGACATAACATCCTAGGGGCCAGGTTTACCCGCTACGCCATAAGCCTGTTTGATTGTCGAAACAATCTGGTGGGAGAGCCTTTGTTTAGACAATGCCTGTCCCTTGTTTTTTACACTGTAGCAGACAAACAACTACTCTGAGCACCTAAAGCTCTGCATTGCTTCAAAGTACAGCTGCAGTGCCCTTACTGTGCAAAGTAAATTGGCCCTCTCCTTCAGGTTGGATCTAAATGGGGAAGGATAATATGCCTCCAGTTCTCCGGCCTGATTCATATGGCTGGGGGATAGGATAAAACCTTTGGCAGGAAAGATGTCAGCCACAGTGTCACCCCAGAGCAGTCTGCCTTCCATCAAAGTTAAGTAGGGTTTATGGAAAGTGTGTGGAATTCACTCACATGCTTGGCTGTCACAACTGCCAAAAGAAAAGCAGTTTTAATTGATGTATTTCTCAAGGTTGCCCTGCCATAGGCTCAAAAGGTGACTTGCTCAAGGTCTGCAGGACCAGTGGCAGGTCCCATGTTGCAGCACGCTTAACAGGGGACATAGCCTCCTGGCACCCTGAATAAACTGTGCCATCCAGTAATGCCCACCAACTGGCCTGCAATCAGTGAGGCCATGGTTTAAAGATATGGTGACCACATACTGAGAGTTTGAATGCCTGTGAACTTTACATCATCCCCATCCTCACCTGAATCCCAGGCAACCACCTGAGGGGTGGATGGGTAAGGCAGAGCCCACACCAACACTTTCATCTGCTCTATTTCCACTTTTAAAGCCTCCATCTCCTGGTGAGAGAGCGATTTCTCCTTCATTTTTTTTTAACATTCTGGTCTTCTACACTTCTCATATGGCCTTCCTCTGTGCTTCTCCTGCTGTTTGCAAGAACCAGAGCTTCTATGAGTGAGCCCAGAGGGTGAGAGGTAACCTCCAAATGGGAAGCCTACCACCTGACACAGCCTTTCTATTCTCACTGAGAGTGACAAAATGCTGCAGTTAATACAGGGCTTCCTGGAGATGACCCACACCTAAACACTTGGGGTACAACTTATGGACATCCTCAAACTGAAGTTGAGCTCCACAAGAGGCACATGCCAGCGTTGTTTAACTTCAAGATAGGGGGTCAGGTTAGGAAATCTGAGTGAAAATTGCGACTAGGCCGCCGGACGCGAATCAGAACCTCCAGCAAACTTATCTCACAACCACAATCAGACAAAAAAGTGGCTAGACAGTCAAGCTAATCCGGCCTGCTGCTAGCCTGTTCACCTGAATTGTGCGTTTAGCCAGGTAATCCAAGCAAGATCTGCGGCTGGTCACAGAACACAATTGGAACCTCCAGCAATATCTCAGCAGCTAGTTGAAGACCAACGTTAAAGACCAACTAGTGGCTGTGGCCACTGCCCGTGACTGGATCATCTAGCATTTGGAGGAATCAACTAGTGCAAAAACCTGTCTTAGACAGTTAGTGTAGCTGATGAGTGAGCCAGCACAAGACAAGGATACTCGAAAACCTCCAAACAGAAAGGAAGGAAAGGTAGGATAGCTTGACAACCACAGCCTTAGAAGGCAACAAATTGCACTCTGACAGAAGAGTCACAGGCAGGATACCAAACACCAAACAACACAGAATATGCTCACCTCCCTTGGACCTGCAATCAAAATACAGATCCGAAACAGGGATCTACGGAGCGATTAACCCGCAAAGAATGCCAGGCTAAACAGCGAGAAGACCACGGAGGCTGGATGTAGGCTACCCCATGGTATTTATAGCTGGGGTATGCACATAGCCTACACACAGGTAGCCTACACACATGCAACTTTGCTCATATAAGATTTTGACCTGTGTGGAGCACAATGAGATATATCCACTCTGTTTACGGCCACTGGCGGTCAGGAAGGAATGAAACAGAACATGTTTAGTCAAACACCAAAAAAAAAAAAAAATCAACTGAAATGGTTAGACTTGAAAAAAAATGAAACTATCTAAATAGTGCCCAGCTGGAATTGCATGTGTGTTTTACTGTAGGGCATTGGATAACCCCCGTGACGAGGTGGTTTGGGGGGGGAAAAATTATAAACTTTGAATAAAGAGTATTAGCTCGATGTCAACTCAATGCTATCACTGATCTACTGAAAAATAAAAGAAATTAAAAAAAATATTCCCATGATTGTTCAATCAAACTTTCATAAAACAGTAGCTTTCATAAAGTTAAGTTCATTTAAGAATGATAGTTTAAAGAAAAGTTCATCGCATTCCAAGCTTTGTGTAGCACTCCTTGACAGTCACATGTGTACACTTAGTTTGGGCAAAGAGCCACACAAAAACTCACATGCATGTATGCACGTACATGAAACGGCGTCTTCCGCCTACCAAAATCTTGATCTGAAAAAGCCAATTAAAGGTGCGAGTGTAAGTTACAAGATACCAAATTATTGCATACAATAATAATGTCTACAGAGGCTGACAATTACATTGTGTTCATGTCTGTGCTTGTACGTTGTGTATGCACTTTAAAGGCGTCAGCTGTGGTGAAATCTCAAGTGTTGTATGCCTGGTGAACTGTCAAAAGACACTTGTCACTCCTTGTAATATCCAACAGAACAGAAAAGGTCTTGAAACCCAGAATAAGGAGCCAATACCATCTGCAGGGGAACACAGCACCCCCCCCCCATTTACCGATTTTTACAGATAATTCATTCCAGGTGACCCCAAGAAATGGGAAGTGTTATATTGCAATAATATATGATGAAAGGTAGTATCTATAAATACTGCATGCCTTGAAAAACCAAAGATATATCTGTCTGGAAATCAAAACTCTGACCAAAAAACATCCCACTTGGTTTGAAGCCTGTACTGCTCAGGCAAACTTACCATATCAGCTTGTAAGTTGTGAATCTGCTAGATACTGAAACAACAACCTTTCAGATCCAGCTGGTAGAATTTTTATATTCATAGATATTTGGTTACTGAAGCTTATTTGTTTGTTGTTGCAAATATTTAATGACTAATGATGATCAGGACAGGTTTTTGTTTGGTCTTGAGATAGCACAGCAAAAAATGAGCAGTAAAGAGAGGAGTTAGCTGAATAAATGCAGGGAGAGCTGGATTTGAACCAATGCAAAGCCATTGCATTCTAACAGTAAAGAATTGAGACTGACGCTTTATATTTTCAATTGAATTACAGCTCATTGGAAATTCACTTTGAACAGTTGAAAATCTCAACTCAGTCTTCAGCATGGCACTGTCTCTTCAAAAAAAAATAAAATAAAAAAATAAGTGAATAGCAATCATTTTGCCTAACAGTCTTGATCTGTCAATCATCTCCAGTGATCTGAAGATGCTAAAGTGCACTGAGTGAAGCAAATCAAAATGAAGTAAATAGGTTAAAATGTACATCAGTTATTCATCACAAACTAGTTCAACCAAAGGCATTCCTCCCCTTTTTCCTTGTATCTAAGTGCAAATACTGACACATGTACTTCAAGGCTCCCAACTGTTTTTCAAAGTAGGGATCTGGCTTGATTAAAAATTCATAAGGTCATATTAATTAGAGATAGAATATTTTTTTGTGGAGAGGGATGTAGAAATAATAAAAAAAAGGGGGCCCGGAGGAGCGTTTTGATTTTGCTGGCCTTAAAATGAATGGAAAGGTGAAAGGCACAAGGCTAAAACACACGCTTTGTTCCAAGGCCAATTTCTTTGTTCATCAAACCCAGGACTAATTTGTTCACCCACCCCCACCCTTGACAGATACACACACACACACACACACACACACACACACACACACACACTCAGCCTTATTTCTCCTTTATTGTATATTCTTTTTTAGTCGAGTGCTGCTGATTTGAAATGCTAATTAAACATATTTTTAATGTATTCACGAGGCTCATCAAGGCAGGCTCATATATCAAAGTGTCTAAAGTTGTATTGATGTTGGATATCAAAGAGGTTATTACTTGGTAACATCCAGAGCTTTAGCTTTTAATTGTGCTAGTCTTGGTCCAAAAGCATTTATGGGAGACATACAGAACTCCCTTATTTCAGGAACAATCGGAAGAGAGGACTGTTGAATTCACCGCCCCATAAACATCTGCAGATAAAAAGATGGTCCATTTGCATGCTAGCCATTGTCCGTTGTGTTACAATATATTCCAGATTTATCTTGTCATGTTAGTGTCAGCAAGCATATTGACTGGAGTGATAGGTTTCATAATTCCATGTCATTTCCCCCCTCCTAAAACAAACAAACAAACAGGCAGACAAAATGTGCTGCCAGTACCATCTTTTCAAATGAGGTACCCATGTACATACACATAAGCAGTCAGCAGGTAGATGTGTGTGTGTGTGTGTGTGTGTGTGTATGTGTGAGTGAGAGAGAGAGAGAGAGAGAGAGAGACGCATGTGCATTTCAAATCCACAACAAAGAAAGGAGCTCTATGAAATACATGAAAGGAAATAATTCATTAAGTGCCTGCTTTACATTTTTGCATTCTCCACTAATTAGAATCAAAAACAATAATAGCTGCATTCCTGTTTCAAATGGCACTGGTAATAAATAATTGTAATAATGATTATACTGCTTTATTCATATTTCAAAAGGCACCACAGAAGAAAAAAAAGATCAGCAGGACTCTTTTTTTTAATTTTACTTGTAATCTTTCTGCGCCATATCTTTGGAGTAGTACAGATGATATTCTTCTCTCTCTCTCTCTCTCTCTCTCTCTCTCTCTCTCTCTCTCTCTCTCTCTCTCTCTCTCTCTCTCTCAGATGTTGCTTATGTCCCAAATACTCTCTGCCACTTTCCAGGTCACCAGTTCTACAGCAGTTCACTGTGCCCAGTTCCGTGAAGCTATCTCCATAATGAGATTATTTCTGGGTTATTACCTTTTTGTCTATGATATGGCATTTGATTTGGGGGGGGTAATTGATTTAGATTAAATACTTTTAGCAGCAACCAATTTGGAATAGTAGGTATTTTTCCTCACTTTCCAAAACACAGATGTTTAGAACTCAAACCGGAGAGTCTGAGCCCCCTGCCGTCCCACCCCGGGGCCACTTTGGGTTGGTATATCAACAGGCACAAGGAACAAAAGAAGGGGTGACATTTCTCTCTTTCTGTCTCTCTCACTCTCCATTTGTTTTTACCCCTTTCAGTTCCGTTTTCAATTATTCCTTTGGGAAAGGCGGAGTTGGGAACCCAGACAATCCTATTTCCAGGAGGTAGGCGAGGCGTGAATGTGAGCGCATGCTCATGGGAGCAGAAGAGCGGCTGCTGAGGAGAAAGAGAGAGAGGCGCCGCTGGCATTTGACTCTGCTGAATAAGCTCAAGGTGTGCAGTCTGCCAGGTTCGAGAGGTTATGGATGAGTAGATATTGGAGAGAGGAAGGGAGGGAAAGAGGAGAGCAGGAGGAAGAATAAGAGAGAAAGATAGATGGGGTTGGGTTGGGGTTGGGCTTATGACGAATAAGAAGGTAGGGCTCGGTTAATGAAGTGAGGTGGACGGTGAAAAGGGATGAGAATAAGAGGAGGCGACTAAGCAGAGAAAGGAGAAGAGAAGCAATCTGTGTGCCGGTCTTGTTCATTAAGGTCTGTCTCATTGAGACGTGAAATGAGCCTTGCTGATAGCTTGATGTGAAAGATAGTGTCCTTGTTGCGGTGAAACAAGAGAGCCTGGAAACGTTCATTGACTTGGTTAACAATATTCTAGCGCACTTTGGTATTCCTTGAGTGGAGACCAAATGTCATTTAAAGTGATAGTGTAACATTTTGTGAGAACTTAACCGGGTCTGCTAAGCAAGAATTTTACTCTTTGGAGCCAACTTAATACAAATAAAAAACAACAATTGTACATCACTGCTGCTGAAAAGATGTGAAGAATGTCTTTCCCACTATTTCAATGGGTAAAGGCATGGGGGTTGTCTGTCTGTCTCAAGGGACCACTCCTGAGTGTTTCCCACTATTAACACACACTCAATCCATGCCCATTTTTCCACAAAGCCCCACTACCCAGGTTGAGTGGGATGCTGTGTGCACCACAATCAACTTTCACCTTCCCTTCGAGAGGTAGTTGTCCACTGTTACCAGTGCCCTTGAGCTTTAGGTGACTTAGAACTCAAAACTTGTATAACCAGATTCCAGAGAGCATTCCGTTCAAGCCAATGCAGCAGGATATGATCAGAGCAGGTCAAGGAGGCAGTAACAGACGGTGATAACTCAATGAAAAGTCATTTCATTTTCAAGGTGCTATATCAGGGATGGACAACATGATCTAGAAAGGGCCAGTGTGGGTGCAGGTCTTTGTTCCAACTAAGCAGTTACACGCCTGATTCTATTAGTCTAAGGACCTTGCTAAGGACCTTGATTTATAGACTCAGATGTGGAACTGCTTGGTTGGAACAAAGACCTGCACCCACACCACCCCTATCTGGATCATTTTGCCCAGGGAGATCTGTGGCACAGCACTCAATAACTCCAAACCCACCACTAAATTCAGAAGCCAGAACTCAGGAGTCTAACACTGAGCTGTTTGAGGATCCCCATTATAATACATTTCTCAAGATGGGAACCCTTGGACTTGCACCCCCTGTCTACAAGAGCTGAAGAAATGCAGCACAAAAGAAAAGGGGCAGCAGCTATTCTCAAAGTCAATACACTGAAACTGATGCTGGTATCGTTCCTGTGTCAATCCATGCTGTTCTAGACATTTTTCATTCTATTGTGAACCCTAAGAGGGTTTTCGACAGACTGCAGACCACCAGCCGTGCTTCTTCAGAAATGTACATCCTGGTCCTTCTATGGCAGACCGCATGCCACATCAAACACCTTTCGGTACACTTTGGAGTCATTTGTCAGCACCATCTTTGGCCGTTTGTAAAGGAATCTATTATCAGTGGTGCTGCAATGATTAGTTGATTTATCGATTAGTCAGTCGACGGCACAGTAATTGATTATAATCTTGGTGATGGATTAATTGTTTTAAGTAAGTAAAGTTTATTTATATAGCACCTTCCACAGATACAATTCACAAAGTGCTTCACAGTCAAATAAATAAAACAAGGATAAACAACAGGTAAAAGTGATTTGCAGTCAATAAATAAGACAAAGATAAAGAACATATAAAACACACCAGAGGAAACAAGGATATAAACACGTTAAAACATAAAATACCACATGCTACCTAAATGCCTGTCTGAACAGATAGGTTTTTAGGAGCTTTTTAAAGGAGTCCACAGGGGTCACAGGGTCTACAGACCTCAAACTTATTGGGATACCATTTCAAAGCTTATGTGCTACCGATTGGAAAGCATGATCTTCCTGAGTCTTAAAACGTGTCCGAGGGACACGTAGAAGACCCTGGTTAGAGGATCTAAGAGCTCGGCTTGTGCTGTGGGGGTGCAGAAGGTCCATGATGTAATGGGGAGTCTGGACATGTAAGGATCTTGGGTTTTAGACACTAATCAAGTTAAAATGCCTAACATTTGCTGGTTACAACTTCACAAATGTTAAAATTTGTTTGTTTCTCCAATTCATGTTATAATAAAATGAATAATTAGAGATCCTTTTTTTACATTTTATAGACAAAACAATTAATAGATTAATTGAAACAATCAATAGATTGATCAATAATTAAATTAATCATCAGTTGCAGCCCTTATGATCGGTGGATCATATCCTTCCCTGCTGGTTGATCAGCGTAACACCTGACCAGAGTCTAGTACCAAGAGAGGGTGATCTGGCTCTTGGCAATTCTTTTAATTTGTCGAGGACTAATTTGATTTTTAAACCATCACAAATTATGAAAGACTTCTGAAACATGTTACACTTTTTGGGGACAATACCACTTCATCTGTAAATAAAGTTTGCCCTTTCGGGCACAAGTTCAACAGCTTGTACATTATAGTTCTTGACATTGTTGAAATGTGACGAACACTTAGTCCATGGATTCTTTTCAGCGTCTAGTGACACAGAGAAGAGAGGAGAGGTTAATTGGAAGCTGGTGCACCTCATTGTCCCGATGCACTGCTCCTGGCCCTTCACTTCTCAAGCCACGCTTCATTCCCACCCCGCATGTCACACATTTTTTTTGTGTGTTTTCACATTTAATCGTTGTCTAGTAGAAACAACAAATTATAATAATGTTAATCTAGAACAGCGTTTCCCAACCCAGTCCTAAAGTACCCCTTGTCCAGCTGATTTTCTTTGTAACCCAAATTAGGTAATAATGATAATGATAATAATATATTCTATTTGTACAGCGCCTTTCAAGGTACACAGACACTTTAAACAAGTAAAAAACAAACATAAAATCAACATTCCAAAAACATATAACATACAATATTAATCATACATTAAAAGCAATTCTGAAGAGGTGAGTTTTGATGAATGATTTGAACGTGGACATATCGAGGCAGTCTCTTATGTGTTTTGGGAGGGGGTTCCTGAGGGAGGGGGCAGCTATGGAGAAGGCTCTATCACCCCAGGTCTGGTAGATGGTCCTGTGTGGTGGAGACAGGAGGTTGGCATCGAAGGAGCAAAGGCTGCGGGAAGGAGAATGGTAGTGGAGGAGGTTGATGAGGTAAGAGGGGGCAAAGAGCTATATTTTTTAGGTACAAAAGGCAGTTCTGGTGATTTGGTCAAAAGAGAGGTTGCTGTCAAAAATTATTCTTAAGTTGTGGATGTGTGGGGAGGGAGGCAGAGTGGAGTTATTGATGGTGAGGCAGAAGTTGTGAGTGGTTTTGGTAAGGGATGATGATGACCATGTAAGATTTATCACTTTTTTTTTTTTCAGAACAACTCTATAATCCCACATGGGGAAATTTGTTTGGTCCAGTGCTCCATACATAAAGAAATAATGACTTAAAGACACCATAAAGCCCACAAGGAAAACATAAAATACACAATAAAACCACAACATAATAATAAAATTCATTTGACCACACAGAGAATAAAACAATGAAGTCAAATAAGAACAGTCAATCCAAATCAGCAAAATCAAATTCGATATAAAAGTGCAACAGGGCATCTGGGTAGCATAGAGGACTATTCTGTTGCCTACCAGTGTTTGAATCCCTGTGTTACCTCCGGCTTGGTCAAAGCCAAATGTGGGTATGTGCCCTGGTCGCTGTACTAGCACTTCCTCTGGTCGGTCAGAGACGCCTTTTCGGGGGGTTGGGGGGACTGGGGGGAATAGCATGATCCTCCCACACACTACATCCCGCTGGCGAAACTCCTCACTGTCAGGTGAAAAGAAGCGGCTGGCGACTCCACATGTATCGGGGGAGGCATGTGGTAGTCTGCAGCCCTCCCCGGATTGGCAGAGGGGGTGGAGCAACAACCGGGATGGCTCAGAGGAGTGGCATAATTGGCCGGATAAAATTGGAGAGAAAAAGGGGGAAACCCCCCCCCACCATAAAAAGTGCAACAGTTCAAGTTACAGTGCAATGTGCAGAGGATTGGTGAAATTACATAGCCTTGCAGAGCGCCTGTGCTCACCTTTCTCTGTGTGGTTAAGGCAGAATTGAACTTTACTTGTGTGGGGTTCACAAGAAAACTGTTAATCCACTTAATTAGCAGAAAGTTGATCCCCCATATTCGCCATCTTCTCCTCCATGAGTTGAGGTTGTCTGATGTTGAACACACTATTGAAGTCAATAAAAATGATTTTCCCAAGACTGTTTGCTTGTGCTAAGTGTTCGTAGATGTTATCCAACATGACTAGTAATGGATCCCCGACACCTCTGGAGGCTTGATATGCAAATTGGCATAGGTCTAGCAGGGGTGCGACATGAGAGATTAAGTGTTTCTTTACTTATTTTCCCCAAGGATTTCATAGGGACTGGCATACAAGATATGGCGTGGAGGTCGTTCTTTTCTTTTGGTCTTCTATTTTTGGGTATAGGGATGACCAGCGACTTCTTTCTTAAGTCTGGAATTATTCCACTGTTCAGTAGCGACTGGAACAGTCACTGGAATGGTGGTGCGAGCTGTTCGACGCAAACATTTATTGCCTTACTACTGACACCGTCCTGTCTGCTTGCTTTCCTCGGGTTGACAAGTTTGTAGTGTGGTTTGACATCTTCCACGGAAATCAATAATTTGACAGCTGGTGTACTGTCTATACTGACCAGTGACACTTTCTGCTGCAGAGAAAAAAAATCATGTATCAAACCTACAGTAGAACATATATCATTTGCAAAGGTGAGGTTATGATTAACAGTCATTATGTGTTTTGTTTTTAAACCTTGCCTTCCTGCTATAATTTTATTCAAGTTTCCGCCTTGTCTTTGTAGGCAGCCTTGCCCTCCCCGATCTTGATTTTAAGATCTTGATTTTAAGTTGCTTATGTATGTTTCCTTTCGTCTTTGCTAACCCCTGCCATAAATACTTGTCTCTTCTGATTGAGGAGCCCCTTTAATTCCCGGGTCACGCATGGTTTATTGTTTGGGAAGATGTTTACCATCTTTGTAGGGGTAAGAGCTCCTTAGAGAAATGGACATAATCCATGACAGTGTCTGCTGCCTCCTCTAGGTTAGTGGTGCTGTCCATCAGCACTACCCAGTCAGTGGACTCAAAGCAGTCCTGGAGGGTGTCAGTAGCATCAGGAGTCCAGCTTTTAATGTCCACCTATTTTGCCTTGTCCCGCTGCAACTGTGGTTTGTAGACTGGAACCAGCTGCACCATATTATGATCCGAGCTCCCGAAATGTGCGAGAGTGCCTTGGAGAAATATGCCCCAGGGGATGTTACCATAGCAGAGGTCCAGACAGGCATCATTTCGGGTAGGACATGTGACATATTGGTGGTAAGATGGTAAAGTTCCAGATAGACTGCAAGAATTAGAATCTCCCATTATGAACTTTACTGCGTCCGGTGATTCAGTCTCAGCCTGGAATATCAGCTCATGGGTTGTGTTAGCTGCTATACTTGTATCGGCAGACAGGGCTAGGTAGGTAAGGAACAGCAGGACCTTATTTATTTCCCATGACAGATAATATGGCCATATTTTAAGTAGGGCTGCAACTAACGACTATTTTGATAGTCGAATAATCTATCGATTATTGAAACGAATAATCGACTATTCGGATTATGAATCGCACAATTACTCAATGGCTCTTATTTAGCTATCAGCTTTTAAATTTAGCTTGTGGTTGTCTTAGGCATGTGATAACTAACAATAAAGACAATAAAGATGAATACTTCATTCAAAAATACATCTTTTAATGAACTTTCCTGCTGATACAAAAGATAAATAAAAATTCACTTCCAATATCCATTTTTTCTGTCAAAATTTAAAACCAAGGATAAGCAAAGTAGCAGCAATAAAATATAACAAAACTACACCAGTTTTCCCTTAATCAAATAAATCAAACAATCCATCTAAATTTAAAAGAAATACACGAGGGCGTACATGTCTACCTGGGCCATGCTTCATCACGGATATGATAAAGCTACTATAATCCCGATTTTGGGATAAACGGCAGAATTTTCAGTTTCAAGAAACGAATGAAGAGTCTTTAGGTTTATGATTTAATTAGCTGGCTAACCATCCAAGGGAGTTGAATCAAGTGCAACTGGACTGTGTATATATCCGTGAAGACGTTTCGCCTCTCATCCAAGAGGCTTCCTCAGTTCGTGCCTTTCTGACTAGACAAAGCTAGTCTGACTGGCTGGTGATGTGACTCAGTATTTATGCTCTAGGAGTCGTTGTCAGAGCTATTGATATGCGTGGCTCTTTGTGATCAGATGTTTACCAACGCCCGTCGCTAACAGAGCCATAGATATGCGTGGCTCTTTTGTGTACCGATGTTATGGCCGCGCCCGTCGTTATCGGAGCTATTGATATGCGTGGCTCTCCTGTGCTCCGATGTCCAGCCGCGCCCATCATCGGAGCTGTTGATTTGTATTTGTTTAGCAGCGACGGTCGTTGGGGGGGGTTACTTTCGACTTCTTCATTCTTCCTGGATAACATACAACACACGTTGAAATCACACAAAGAATTTAACGAAATGAACCATTGTAAGACTGGCATTTAGGAAGGAACACGTTTTTAGCATTTAAGAGACCGACAAGACCCGTTAAGCCAGTGGATCTCAGACTCGGACCTGGGGGCTCCCTGCGTATGTTGGCTTTGGTTCGAACCACAATTGGCTATCCGATCTTTTTAACAATCAATGTGTGTGGTCGAAACGTTAACCGAGCTTATGACTGAATAGCTTGCCGTTATATTTTTGGAGCATCGTTAAGCGAGTGCGTGAGTCTTTACCCTTTAATATGGTTAGGGTGTAGAGCCGAAGGAACGGAGAAGACTGTAGGTTCACACTTTAGCCGTGTAGGCAACGTTCTTTAATCAACGGTAAATCAGAGAGACAACAAAACCACAGCTCGACTGAGCGGAGGCGGCAAGAATAACCAGAAAACTGGCTGAACAACCATAACTTAACCCTGCGTTAACCTGCCAGGGCAACCCTGACTTAACCCTTAGTTCCTGGGGTGAATTCTATCCCCAATACGTGTCCACCACATGAGCCCCCCCAGAATTCGCCCTAGTAATCGAAGTCAGGTCGTCCCCCTGCGGCGGCTCCGGGTAACAGGGGCCGGAGTGTCTCTGGGAGGCATTAACGCGGGCCTGTGGAGGTCGGCCTGAGGAGCAGAAGAGGCAGCGCGGGCCTCCACGGGGGGAGGAGGTGGAGCTGGGGGACGACCGCGACGAGGAGGTTGGGCTAACTCCAACGGCTGCGTCAAGTCCAGGTGTGCGGGTTTAACTCGGTCCACTGAAACATGCTCGGCCGTGCCCCCAAAATCCACCACCAGGTGCTTAGTTCCCCATTCCAGGACGCGGAAGGGGCCGTTATAAGGGGGTTGCAGAGGGGGGCGGTAGGGACGGGTGTGAAAGCTCTGACCCCGTCCAGCAAGGAGGCTCGTTGGTCCACAGCTGACCAGGGACGCGTTGCGTTGGGCATGAAGTCGCCTGGGACTTGCAGCGGCGTGCCGTACACCAGCTCCGCAGAGGAGGCTTGTAGGTCTTCCTTCGGGGCGGTCCGCAGGCCCAGCATGACCCATGGGAGCTTGTCGACCCAGTTGCAGTCCTTGAGAGTAGCCCGAAGCGCAGCCTTCATGGACCGGTGGAAGCGCTCCCATAGGCCGTTCGCCTGAGGGTGGTAGGTTGTAGTGCGGTGAAGTTTGACGCCCAGAGCCTCACCCACAGCATTCCATAGCTCTGAGGTAAACTGTGGCCCGCGGTCAGATGAAAGGTTGGAAGGCGTACCGAAACGTGAGACCCACGACCCAATAAAAGCCCGGGCCACATCAGCAGACGTCGTGGATGCCAGGGGAACAGCTTCAGGCCAGCGCGTAGTCCTGTCCACCACAGTGAAGAGGTAGGTGAACCCATGGGAGGGGGGTAGGGGACCAACCAGGTCGACATGGACATGGTCAAATCATCTCTCCGGCACTGCGAAGCGTTCCAGGGGCGCCTTAATGTGGCGGTGTATCTTAGCCCGCTGACAGGCAACACACGAGTCGGCCCACGCTTTCACGTTTCTCTTAAGTCCCTCCCACACAAACTTAGCAGAGGTCAGGCGCACGGATGGCTTACCGCCTGGATGAGAGAGGCCGTGCACAGCTTCAAACACGGGGCGTCTCCAGCTGCCCGGGACGATGGGCCTGGGCTGTCCTGTGGAGACGTCACACAGGAGGGTGACACCTGTGTCGCTGAAAGGAACGTCCTGCAGGCGGAGCCCCGTGTTGGAGGTCTGGAGACGGAGGATGCTCGGGTCCGTGGCCTGGTCAGCGGCCATCTGTGCATAGTCCAGGCCTAGCTACATGGTTAGACTTACCAGCGACGTGCTGGATGTCGGTAGTGAATTCCGAAATGTAGGAGAGTTGTCGCTGCTGGCGAGCGGACCATGGCTTGGCTGTCTTGGACATGGCAAACGTGAGGGGCTTGTGGTCCACGTACGCAGTAAACTCACGGCCCTCTAGCAGGAACCGGAAATGCCGGACGGCGAGCCAGAGACCGAGGAGTTCCCTGTCAAAAGTACTATACTTGCGCTCTCGTGGTGTAAGCTGGCGACTGAAAAAGGCCAAAGGCTGCCAAGCCCCCCCCACCCACTGCTCGTGAACCGCACCAACAGCATAGTCCGATGCATCCGTGGTTATGGAAATAGGCGCTGTAAGTGAAGGATGCGCTAGCAGGGTAGCCTGGGAGAGCGCAGCTTTAGTCTCGGTGAACGCACAGTCCCGCTCTGCTGTCCAGTCGACCGCCTGATTGGGGGACTTGCCTTTCAGCGCCTCGTACAGTGGCCGGATGATAAAGGCGGCTCGGGGAATGAATTGGTGGTAGAATGTCACCATCCCGATGAACTCCCTGAGCGCACGAGCTGTTTGGGGGCGCGGAAAGGCCGCCACCGCTTCCACCTTTGAGGGCAGGGGGACCGCCCCGTCCCCAGTGATGCGGTGCCCGAGGAAATCAATGGCCGTCAGCCCGAACTGGCACTTCGCCGGGTTGACGATCAGCCCATGCTGGCTGAGGCGTGTGAAGAGGGCATGAAGATGGGACAGGTGTTCGTCCTCGGAGGCGCTGGCGATGAGTATGTCGTCCAAATAGACGAAGATGAAAGGAAGGCCACGGAGCACTGAATCCATCAGCCGCTGAAAGGACTGGGCCGCGTTTTTGAGTCCAAATGGCATTCGTAGGAATTCAAATAGGCCGAATGGGGTAGTCACCGCTGTCTTGGGGATGTCCGAGGGGTGCACGGGAACTTGATGATAACCACGGACCAGGTCGACTTTTGAGAAGACGCGTTTGCCAGACAGGTTTGCAGAAAAGTCCTGGATATGCGGGACAGGATAGCGGTCGGGCGTGTTGGCGTCATTTAGTCGGCGGTAGTCCCCGCATGGGCGCCAACCTCCATCCGGCTTAGCGACGATGTGGAGTGGGGACGCCCACGGGCTGTCAGAGCGGCGGATGATCCCCATGCATTCCAGGTGCTCGAACTCAGACTTGGCAATGGCGAGTTTGGCGGGGTCGAGACGCCTGGCTCTAGCATAGACCGGGGGCCCCTTCGTAGCAATGTGATGCTCCACCCCATGCTTAGCGGTGGGTGCAGAGAAGGTAGGCTGGGTGAGGTCAGGGAACTCAGCAAGGAGGCGGTTGAACTTGTCTGCCTCTGAGAGAGAGTTGGACGAACTTAGTGACACTGTGATGTCTTACATTAGCTTTGAATAAATGAATGAATTAATTAATTAAAGATGATTTATTTCGAACATGTAAACAAGCAGGATATAACACACAGATAATCCATTGCCAGTAATCTGAAGTGATCAACAAGCTTTTCTGAGGACATGTGTGTCCACCAAATCTTTCTGTACCTTTAGCAGCAGTAAGCCCTGGCTCACAACAAAACTCAGGCAGCTTTGTCAGGCCAAAGAGGAAGCCTAATGGAGTTGGGATAGGATCCAGGATAACAAGCCAAAATACACTCACAAAGGAGATCAGAGTGGCAAAAAGGTGCTACTCTGAAAAGTTGCAAAACAAGTTTTTTGCCAATGACCCATCATCAGTCAGAGAGGTTTGAAAGACAACCAGCTACAGGAGACCATCCCCCAACGCTGCAGGGAACCATCAACTGGCTGACGATCTAAATGGGCTCTACTGCAGGTTTGAAAAGCAAACTTTCACACCCCTCACCCTGTTCGGCCACAACACACAATCAACTGCACTCCCTGCCAGCCCCTCTCCCCTCCCCTCCCCACCGAACCCCCACCCACACTCAGGATCTGTGTTGAGGATGTGTGTCAGCTCTTCTAGAGACAAAAGACCGGGAAGGCACCAAGGCCGGATGGTGTGTCATCCTCCTGTCTTAAAGTTTGTGCTGACCAGGTGGCCCCCATGTTCACACTGATCTTCAACAGATCCCTGGAGTAGTGTGAAGTCCCCTCCCATTTCAAGAGCTCCACTATCATCCAGGTCTTCCAAAAAACAGTATAACAGGATAAAGTGACTACAGGCCCATTGCCCTAACATCCGTGGTCATGAACTCCTCCAAGAGACTGGTGTTGGCCCACCTGAAGGAATTCACAGCCCCCCTGCTTGACCCCCTGCTGTTTGCGTACCAAGCAAACATGTCAGTGGAGGATTACAGTCAACATGGGACTGCACTACATCTTGCAACACATTGACTCTCCAGGGATGTAAGCAAGGGTCCTGTTTGTTGACTTCAGCTCAGCGTTCAGCACCATCATCCCAGATATCCTCCACTCCAAACAAACTAACCTGGCACACTGTAACGGCCCCCATTTGCCAGTGGATTAAACACTTCATGACAGACAGGAGGTAGCTGGTGAGGCTGGGGAAAAGCACATCCAACACCCGGACAATCAGCATTGGTGCCCCCCAGGGATGTGTGCTCTCCCCTTTACTCTT
This sequence comes from Lampris incognitus, assembly GCF_029633865.1. Classification (NCBI taxonomy): domain Eukaryota; kingdom Metazoa; phylum Chordata; class Actinopteri; order Lampriformes; family Lampridae; genus Lampris; species Lampris incognitus. The sequence goes on from NC_079214.1 coordinate 38,104,723, forward strand.
CTCCCACCTCAGGTGACCCATCTGTTAAACTTCTGAAGTTTGCAGATGACACAACCAGCATTGGCCTTATCTGGGATCGTAACAAGTCTGCATATAGACGGGAGGTTGATCAGCTGGCCTTCTGGTGCAGCCATAACAACCTGGAGCTGAATATGCTCAAAACAGTGGCGATGACAGTGGACTTCAGGAGCAATCCATCAACACTGCTGCCCCTCACCATACTCAACAGCACTGTGTCTACAGGGAATACCCACAGATTTCTGAGTTGCACAACCTCTCAGGACGTAAGGTGGGCATCCAACATAGACTCAATCATCAAAAAAGCCCAGCAGAGGATGTACTTTCTCAGCCAGCTCAAGAAATTCAACCTGCCTCAAGAACTGCTGACCCACAGGCATCCGGGTAGCATAGCGGTCTATTCCGTTGCCTACCAACACAGGGATCTTCGGTTCGAATCCCCATGTTACCTCCGGCTTGGTCGGGTGTCTCTACAGACACAATTGTCTGTGTCTGCGGGAGGGAAGCCGGATGTGGGTATGTGTCCTGGTTGCTGCACTAGCGCCTCCTCTGGTCGGTCGGGGCGCCTGTTCGGCGGGGGAGGGAGGACTAGGGGGAATAGAGCGATCCTCCCATGTGCTATGTCCTTCTGGTGAAACTCCTCATTGTCAGGTGAAAAGAAGCGGATGGTGACTCCACATGTATCGGAGGAGACGTGGTAGTCTGCAGCCCTCCCTGGATCGGCAGAGGGGGTGGAGAAGCAACCGGGATGGCTCGGAAGAGTGGGTAATTGGCCGCGTACAATTGGGGAGAAAAAAAGGGGGTAAAAGCCAAAAAAAAAGGAACTGCTGATCTAGTTCCACACAGCAGTAATAGTCTGTCCTCTGTATTTCCATCACTGTTGGGTTTGGATCGGCCTCCAAACAGGTCAGCGACAGACTACAACGGACAGTTAAGTCTGCAGAGAAAATCATTGGTGCCAACCTGCCCTCCATTCAGGACTGAAGCACCTCCAGACTCAGGAAACTGGCAGGCAACATCACTGCAGACCCATCACACCCTGGTCACCCTGTTCCAACTGCTCCCCTCTGGCAGGCGCTACAGAGCACTGTACCCCAAAACAACGAGATATAAACAGTTTCTTTCTGTAAGCTATATTCAAATGAGCGCTTAACATTGTCAAATAAATCCAACCATTTTGTATATACTGTACTGTACATTGTACATAGACAGGTACACTCTGTCATGTACATCTACCTCAGACATGTGTGTAAGTAACCTGCTAACATCTATTTCAGCATCTCTGATATATTCTCTGCACCACTGCACTTTATCACCTCTTATCTCACCTGTATAAGTCAATCATTGTGTATATATCTGAAGATTCTTGTTTTGTAGTGTTGTATTCTATGTTAAGTACACTGAGAAAGCCATGAAACTTGAGTCATATTCCATGTAGTGCAAACCTATATGGCTAATAAACATGATTCTGATTCTGAAACTAACAATAAAAAAACAAAACCAGAAAAAAAACAAAGTAATTTTGACTTCATTTTTGTCTTTGTGTTCACATCACTAAACCTGTTTGGTTAAGGTTAAAAGCAACTTTAAAACACTTGAATACTCAAAAACACTGTACAAACAAACAGTTGATCGTAGAACGTGTCGCCACATGCGCAGGCACCACAACTTTTCGACTATTAAGCAGGGGTGGTAAAAGTACTCAGAAGCTATACTTGAGTAAAAGTATAGATACCTAATTAAAAAAATGACTCCAGTAAAAGCAGAAATTCCCCCATTCAAACACCACTTGAGTGAAAGTACGAAAGTATCCAATTTAAAATGTACTTAAGTACCAAAATTACAAAGTAAATATTCAAATTAATTGTAAACAGCCAGAATTAAGCAGACCAATTGTTGTGGCAGTGATATGCAATGCTTTAATTGAATATGAATGACAACAAACAGACAGATCTACAGTCCAGGCTCCACCCCCTGATTTAATTAAAATCCTACAGTAGTACAGTCCTGCAGATCAGAACACTGAATAAGTGATAAGATTAGAACACTGCAAATAAGAATTTGTTAGATTTGCAATCATAAGGGACAATGAAGCACCTTAACACAGTATAGGGGTTGAACTTGCAGTAGCCATGTTCCATAACATTAGCTGCATGAAAGATGCAAGGTAAGACAACTACTTAAGAATTGTTCAATGAGGGTGAACCATCCCTTTAACTTGAAATATCTTCAGAAGATACTATTAGGCTACACAGTATCTGACTGGCCAGCTCATTTGTAAGACGTGACTATTTAAAGCTGTAAAAGCTTCTGTTCAGCTTCAGCAGAAGTTGATTTTCAAAATTGCTGGAGTCCATCCTTATTCTTCTAGGGCTAAATAGAAGTACTGCGATACTAAAAAGCCTCTCACAGGCCGCTGAGGCAGGAAGGGGTGTGTTTAACTTGTACACCTTGCAGATGGAGAGGAAGGTGTTCAGCAGACTAGTGTGGTCAGCAGAGCATGGCAAATATCCCTCAAGTTCTTTGGAGCCTTCTTGTGCGTTCAACTTGGTGGATGACATCATCATAAGAGGTGGTATGCAAGTTCCTGAGGGGATGCAAGGGCTCCATGTCCAGACTGATGTAGTCCAGTCCTGAAAAACAATGCATGTCCCATACACATACAGAAACGGAACAGAATGGCATTCAAAAAATTAGTCAGTGATGGCAAAAATACACATTTGTTGTAGTTCTAATCTCAATTGTAGTTATAATTTGACGAATAGCCATGATATTATTCTACACAGATAATTGAGCCATAAACCATCCACCTCAGGGGTACATGCAACGCAAGCTATATTTTCATAGAATACATGCAGCCTATTGTGGTATATAATTCCTTTCTTATTTGCATTATTGCGTTGTTTTAATCTGCTGCATAGATTGTGTTAATTTTTTTTAATCGTTCTCTTACCCTCCCTAACCTTCAATAAGAGGAATGGAGTGGGGCTACGAGCCCAGCCAATTCTGGCCCTTACATGCACATTGGTATTGAATTGATCAAGAAATTAACTCATCATATGGTACAAATAAATCATTATATCTGTGAACCTCCCGTTTAATGTGAGGTTTAATGCATGAACTATTATCACTACACAGTAGATATCATTATACAGGGCTTTGAAAATAAATACAAAATATCTGTTCAAAAGAAACAGGCTTTGCCTTACCTTTTTTTGAGGATGGATTCCTCTTTGGTCCACAACGTCTTGAATTTTGGCAGCAAGATGACAGCTGCAATCAGTTCAGGATCTTCCAAGATTTCGCTGAAGCGGTTCTTCAAACCCAGTTGAATGTCATCAACAAGTCGTTTGGAAAACCTTAAGGATGATTTGAGTCTATCCCAGCAGTCTCCAGCGTCTCGCGACCCCGATTGAGACAAGCGGCTTGAATAATGGCTGGATGGATGGAGGTGTCCATTATCAGGAATTAGTGGGCGACGAGGAGGCTATTAATTACTGATTATAGACACCTGGTCAGGCATTATCCCATACTTAATCTATTTATCAATAATGTTTATTGTGAATTAATCTGACCTTCAACAGTGGATAGTCAGTGATGTTTTCCTGGACAATATCACAAATTTTCTTCTTAATTTCGCTTCACTTTCGTGCGTTTGACTGGCAAAGTGGCCCATCAATCCTAGCGATTGAGGGCAGCACTCCTGGCAGGCTGACTGACAGGCTGACCTGGCCAATCCTAGCGTTTGGGGGCGGAAACTTCCCCAGATTCTTCCTAGAAAAAAAAAAACAATATTCGCCATTCGGGTCACCGCTTGCAGCGAGAGCTGCCTTTATGGCGTTTATTCACTGCCAATAATTAGCGCGAGCAGATATTCACTGCGCGAGCACAAAACCACTTTCACGCGTGGACATTCCAACACCGAGCGCGCAGATATTCAATGCGCGAACACTGCCTTTTCTTAATTTGTTGCTGCTGTTGTGATGGCACGATCTTCTCGGGGTAAATGTTTTCACATCTAAGGCCGACTTCCACGGTAGCAATGGCTTGCTGACTGGGCAAGCGGAATTAGTATGCTGGCAAATAGCTTGCGCGCTGTTTTTTCAAAAGAAAACAATGCTTTTCATTGGTCTGGAACGCCAGCGTAACAAATACTTGACGGGGGCGTGGGGAAATGTATCGGAGTAAAAAGTAAACGTTGATTTTAAAATTGTAGTGGCGTAAGGGTGAAAGTAGACACAAATAAAACATACTGAAGTAAAGTACAGATCCCCGAAAAGAATAAAGTAACGACGTATTTTTACTTCGTTACTTACCACCGCTGCTATTAACTGATACGACAGTCATCGGGCTCATATCAGACGACGACGATATGACATATGGAGAAGAGGTTCAGAACCTGACAACATGGTGTGCTAACAGCAGCCTGGTCACAAAACACCAAAAAGGCCAAGGAGATTATTGTGGACTTTAGGACCTCTAAGAAGATCACACACAGTCCTGTCCACATCAACACAGAAGCTGTGGAGAGAGTCCCCAGCTCCAGGTTCCTGGGAGACACTATCACAAGAGACCTCTCCTGGGCTGACAACACCTCAGCAGTGGTGAGTAAGGCACAGCAATGCCTTTATTTTCTGAGGAGGCTAAGGAGAGTCAACGTACCCCAAAAGCTACTTGTCAACTTTTATAGATGCTCCATCGAGAGCATCATAACAAACTGAATATCAGCCTGGTACAGCAGCTGCACCAAAGCTGCCAAAAAAGCCCTCCAGTATGTTGTGCTTACAGCACAGGACATTGTTAGCATTGAGCTGTCTTCACTAGAACATCTTCACAGCACTCACTGTGTGAGGAGGGCTAAGAACATCATAACATGTATTATACACTCTGGACACTATCTGTTCCAGCCCCTCCCATCAGGTAGGCACTTTAGATCAATCCGCACACACACAAAGAGACTGAAAAACAGCTTCTTTACAAAAGCTGTGGCACTAATGGACTTGGACATCTCTTCAGTCCGACGAGACTGATGTGCTGCCACCATTGGGTATGTGCATTATTTGCAATATTTACTCACATGTCATTTTAAGCCACTTCATATCTGTCCACCACACCTTCACTGCATTTTTGCTGATGAAGTTTATTCACCCCGTAAGCTGTATTTTATCATTAACTGTATTATATTTTATACATTTCACTGCATATATTTTGTACATATTGTTTAGACTCTGTACTTTTTATTGCTGATATTTCATATTTTTTATCTCTATGTATGCACTATTATGAGGTTGACACAATTGCAAGTTTGTTGTGCTTGCGCAATGACAAAGCTCTCGAATCTTTACTCTTGAATCAATTTAGTTTGAGGAAGTTGGCTTGCAGTCATGATCTAATTTCAGTGAGGCAGTTGGTCAGACCGGAGTAAGTTGTAATAGTGATGGATTTATTGGAGCTGTAGAGCTGGACATCATTGCAGTGCATTGCAGTGGAAGTGGAGACCATGATGACATATGATGTTACCAAGGGGGAACGTGTAAAGGATGAACAGGAGAGGGCCAAGCACTGAACCCTGGGGGACCCCTTGGGACAGAGGAGCGGTGAAGGAGGTGCAGTTGTGGATGCTGATTAAATGTTGTCTGGTTTTGAGATTTGAATTTAGCCAGAAGAGGGCAGTATCGCTGATGTTGAAGGAGGATTCAATGTGAGAGAGAAGAATGGTGTTGTTGATGGTGTCAAAAGCTGCAGTGAGGTCAATGAGAATGCTGAGGTGGTCAGGACTCTGGCTACCTCTGACTTTAAGGAGCGTTGTTTCTGTGTTGTGCTTTGAAACCAAATTTAAATGTTTGAACAGGTCATTGGAGATACAGTGTGCTTTGGTTGGGAGGCGACAACACATTCCAGTATTTTTGACAGAAATGGGAGATTGGAGATGGGCCAGATGTTGCTCATGATATCAGGGTTGAGTCCAGGTTTTTGAGGATGGGAGTGACAGCAGCCCGTTTTATTGTATGGGGAACTGAACCAGAGCTGAAGGAGGAGTCAATGATTTCTGTGATGAGTGAGGAGATAACAAGATGGGATGGGGTGGGATGGAACCCAGAAGACAAGTGGAGTTTCTCATTCCTACCATAAGTTTGGACAGCTCCATTTGGGGACACAGGGGAAAACTTTGACATGGGCTGAGTGGTAAAGGGAGGGGGGGTTGCAGTAGATAGTGCCAATTTTAGCTTGGAAAAGCGAAAAGAAAGAATTACACTTGTTAACTGTAAAGGAATTGGAGGTATTATCACTGGGTTTGAGAAGTTTGTTTATTGTGGAAAAGAGAGCCTTGGGGTTCATGGAGCCAGAGAGTAATGAGGTATGAGTAGTAGGTGGACCGGGCTGTGATGAGAGCATATTTGTATTGTTGGAAGGAAGTTTAAATAGGCTTGAAGATGCACTGTTAAATCAGTTTTCTTGGCGAGTCTTTTGAGCTGGCACTTACGGGATTTCATTTGATGGAAGTTCAGGAGTATACCAGGGAGCTGAGTGTGAGAAAGAGACTTTTTTGGTTTTAATGGAGGCCAGCTGATTGAGACAGGAGGAGAGTGTGTCATTATAATACTTGACAAGACAGTCTGGGAGGCAGACATTTTACTGGCAAGAGAGGAAGAGCTGAGGGGGAGATAGATTTGAGTTATATGACTTTTGGGATTGCTATATGGATGTCAATGTCCATAGTGATTGCCAAGTGGTCAGAGATATTGAGGTTGAGGCTGGAGATTTGATGTATTGTGAGACCAGTGGAGTAGACAAAATCCAGGATGTTACCACGGCTGTGAGTGGGGAAGTTGATATGTTATGTGAAGTTGAAGCATTGTAACAGTTCCAGAAATGTTATGATAGATTTACAGTCAGTGTCATCAATGCGGATATTAAAATCACCCAGGAGGAGAATGGAAGGTGATATGGTGCATAGCTGGGTCAGAAAATCAGTGAAGTCAGAGAGAAAGGATGGGTTTAGCTTGGGGGGGGGGTAGATAATGGCAGTGACCAAGGGAGTGGGACCAGAGAGTTTGAAGGCAAGTTGTTCGAAAGAATGAGCAGCAGGAATGGAAATTGTGGTTGTTTTAATGTCCTTCCTGTAAACAGCAGCAACACCACCTCCCCACCTCTCAAAACAAGGTTTAACAATGCATGTTAATCCTGTGGGTGTGGTCTGGTTTAGTGAGAAAGGAGTTTATGCCAGGTTTTCAGTGAGGCAGAGGAAATCAAGGTTACTGTCAGTTATAAATTCCTTCAGAATGAGGGTTTTGTTATTGAGTGAATAAGTGTTGAACAAAACTAGTTTCAGATGATGTTGCTTTGTGATAGGTTTTGAGGACTGAGGAAGGGGATGGGGATTGGACTGATTCTCGTGCCATTTGCCGTGGTTACAGAGAAGGTAATGAAGTCTGTTGGTAATACGATCAGGAATGGGGAGAGGTTGAACAGCAGTGTGATCATACCTCAAGGGGGAGCTGGTGTGAACAAAGGATGCAACAGTCATTGTTGTGGTTAAAGGTGAAGAAGAGGGTTCAGGAAGGCATGTGTGGGATGTAAATAGTCAGTCACTTGTGGAGTGCAGAACAGCATGCTGCAAATTAGCAGCAAGCATGCAACTACCTAACATGTTCAGGTGAATACCATCTCTTCTATACAAAGAGGGGAACTCCCAGAAAAAGTCAAAAGTTGTGAAAAAAATGTGCATTATACTCACGAACTGGAGCTAGGTATGAAGGCTGAGAATTCTGCTAAAACGCCCCACACCGTGACCTAGTGTGGGAATTGGGCCAGAAATAAAAGTGTTTTTTCCACAACTGTTGCGGAGATTAAAAAGACAGATGAAATTACCTTTTTTGCCAGCTCAGACTGCTGATGGGTAGCGTCATTGGAGCTGATGTGGACTATTACTCTCACAACTGTTGGAAATTAATCAAGGAGTCCTGGGAGTTTCTCCAGGATGTCAGGAGTAGTTGCTCCAGCAAAGCAGTGCATGACCACATTTATGAAATGGATGTTTCGGACTACAGAGTCCCCAGTGATCAAGGTAGTGGGGGGGGGGGGTAGAGGAGTGCATGACTGATTGACAGTGCTACCAGGGACAGTCTTTTGAGGGGTTGAATGTTGTTGGCCTGATGAAGCGGCATTGGGACTGGGTATGATCAACCTGCCCAGACGCCGGAGAGGATGGTGCAGGAGGACCCGCGGTGGCAGCGGGAGGTGGGTCAGCCACCACAGCAGCCAGGGCAGCCGTTGCAGCAATAGTTGTCCCAGCTGGAGCAGGGACCAGTTCCACATGGGAAGGGGCAACATCGACCACAGGAACACCATCGACCTTGGTGACATCAATAGGGTGAACCATGGCACCAGCCAGTTGCATGGTAAAATGATTTGAGAGGTTTATGGGTGGAGTTGAGGCAGCTCGGGGTCTTTCCATCTTGCCATGTCTGACTACCACCTTTGACCAGGTAGCCTCTGTGAGCTGGGAGTGGAGTAATTGGTAGGCCAACAATGAGATGATGGGTCCCAGAGGATGGTATCGGAGATGGCTGAGTTCATAACATGTTGTTTTGAACTGTGAGGTTGTGGTGTCAGTAAAATCGGAAAGATTTTAAATTGGTTGATAGACGTTCACAGAAAATAAAGTTAGCTCTGTTATCCATTAGCTCTGTCAGCTGAGGGTTGAGTCCACACAGTTCTCACCAAGAGTACAGGGAGTCAGTGCAGCAATCAATGATCAGGTAAAAATCCATAAAATAGATAAACCATAAAATCAATTAAAATAAAATAATCAAAAGGTCTCAGGGAGTTGTTAAAAGTTGTAAAAAGTTAAAAAGTAAGCATAGCCATAAACAAACCGCAGCTGACAACCGGAACCCAAGCAGGGGATATTTCTGCTTGTATTTATTTAACCAATCGTCATTTATCAGAGTAATATTGGATTTGGCACACCTGATATAATCAAGTGCTATAATGTGATTGGTTGAGTAACTACAAGCAGGCCTACCTGTGTAGGGTTACAATGAAAATCTACAGGGCAGGGGGGACTTGAATCTTGGGTTAAGAAACAATGGAGTTACAATTAAAATAACCAAAAAACTGCCAGATCTAATTGTTAGTGCCCCACATAGAATACAATGAATAGGAAAGTAGCCTTTATTTCTCATTAATAAGCTTCTCAGAAATGGAATAAGGCATCACTTTTAAAAAAAAAAAATTATTTCTGATTTTTCACTTTTTTTCTCCCAATTTAGTGGCCAATCGATCCCTATTTTAATTCAAACACCCACCCTCGTACTGCATGCGTTCGCCAACTGCATCTCTCTGGCCGGCAGTCTCGAAGGAGACCGTCTCCCCACTTTCGTGACAAGGCGACTCCAGGCCGAACCACTGTTTTTTCCGACACACACAGAGACGCATTCACGTGATGAACACAAGCCGACTCCGCCCCCCTCCCGAAGACAGCGTTGCCAATGATTGCTGCTTCATCGAGTCCGGCCATAGTCGGATCTGACGAGACCGGGGCACGAACCCCAGTCCCCAGTAATAAGGCATTACTTTTAAATTAATTTTAATTTGCTGTTTCATTCTTATCCATTTCAATTCAACAATATGCAGATTTGGATGACAAAGGGTATATATGGTACATTATTTTTCTTATTTTTTTTCCTCTTTTTGTGTTTGTTAAAAATTCAGTTAAACATAAGTTCTTATCCCTTGGTATTTGAATCTAGGCTGTCGCCAAAGTCACCTTAGACTCAATACTCCAGCAAGAGCCAGTGTGAGTAAAGCAAAGAGGTTATATGCTGCTCTGTCATGTGAATTAGACATTAAATATACCTGTTATTATATATTGTAGCGAATTCGGGGGACAACGCAACCACAGGAACTGCCGCGGCCTGGAAGCGAACCGGTATCGTCCGCACTGCAGGAGACATCGCTAACCGCTCGACTAAAGGGTCAGACCCGCCAGCCAGTGGCCAACGTGTCTTCTTATCCATGCACGTTACACTACCCCCCTCCTTCGGGAAGCGCGTCCCCACGCTTAAGCATATCAGCTCCTTCACGCCTCAGGGCGCATACGCTTCTGATGGCCTTACGATTGCTCCATCCCACTTCTGACACCAATGTAGCGAATTCGGGGGGACAACGCAACCACAGGAACTGCGGCGGCCGGGAAGCGAACCTGTATCATCCGCACCGCAGGAGACATCGCTAACCGCTCGACTAAAGGGTCAGACCCGCCAGCCAGCGGCCAGCGTGTCTGCTTATCCATGCACGTTATAATATTCTATCTTTAAGATTGATAGAATGCATTTTTATGAGTCATGTAATGTGGATACACAATTGCCGTTTTGTGTGGGAGTGAAAACACACGCCAATGTGTTTACATGCAATCAACATCTAATGCATATAGTTTGTCACATTGTACATTTGGTATACAAAAGAGTGGACATGCCAGCTTCTGTGTAAACTCACACACAGGGTGGCTTGTGTGTACGTGGCTGGTCATCCTATCTGATTGCTTTTTGCTGTTCAAAACAGTTGGTCTAGTTGGTCATTTTGGAGGTTTGTCAGGTAGACATATATGCATACATGTGTTTTTTATGTGTGCAATCTTTGACCTTTGTGAATGCATTTTCATGTATTGGTAAGTTTACTGTATGTGTTTGAGTATGCATATCACTTTATGTTTGCTGTGTGGGTATGCATGGATGTCACCTTTGCATGTTTGTCCTGGGTGTGTGTGTGTGGTGCACACACCATCTTGTGTGTCTGCTGTGTGGATACACACATATGTGTGCCACTTTGTGTGAGTGAGAGTGGAGTGGCACTGAGATGGCAGCTGGGGAGGCTAATCCCTCTACGTGAGGGACACGGCCCAGCCCCCGGTGTCACCCAGACCTGCCAGGCCTGACAGAGGTGCATTCAGCCTGGCCGCTTAGTGTCAGTCGTCCCCTGCCATTCAGTCCCCGTAATCGCTTGTATGACTGACAGACAGGCCTTTCCCTTTGATGGTGGAAGGGATTTTAGGGGACAGCCACAGAGCTGTGCAGTTTAGAGCCAGAGCGATGATCCGCCACTGATGGTGTGTGTATTTGTGTGTGTTTAAGGTTGTGTGTGTGTGTGTGTGTATGTGTATGTGGGCATGTGTGGCACGTGTGTGTGTGTGTGTGTGTGTGTGTGTGTGTGTGTGTGTGTGTGTGTGTGTGTGTGTGTGTGTGCGCGCACACACACGTGTGGAGACAAAGTTACCAACTTAGGTGAATGATGATGGTGGAGATAATGATACTGATGGTGACTGTGATTGGGATCACCATTGTAATAGTGATTGCATTAGTGACAAAGGTGCCAAGATGTGTGATCAGTGGGGTAACTCTGCCAAGCTAACCCCAGAAGGACCAAAGGAGACACTGACACAAGGCACAATTTACTCTTTATAGCGGTGTGTGTGTGTGTGTGTGTGTGTGTGTGTGTGCACGCGTGTGCGTGTGACAGAGAACCAGGGGGTAATGGTGGATGTTGGTGGGTGTGAGAGAGAGAGGGTGAGAGATACAGTTTCACAATATCACACTCTACACATACGTACACATGCGCTTGCTCCACATTCAAACCAGGAAATCTGAAATACACATGTAATCACACGATTATGATAATACACATCAAGTGTCATCTTAGTTGATACTCTAAATGTGACAGTGAGTCGTGTTTGAGAGCAGAGCTATCAACAGTGCAGTTGTGGGCAAAAATTCCATCAGACCTGTGACAGTTCAGATTCTTATTGACTGCTAGAATAATGTTTGCATTTTGCGCGCGCGCGCGTGTGTGTGTTTGTGTTTATGTGTGTGTGTGTGTGTGTGTGTTTACGAGAGCGAGAGAGAGAAGAGAGAGAATGACATACACATGCATACTTGGTTGTGTGCAGGCTGCTGAGTGTGTGTCCTTGCTGCGAGTCGAGAGCGTGAGAGTAAGGAACAGTGTATGTTTAACAAAAGAGTAAATTTCAACAGTGAACTGATCCCTTATGTGAACAAAAGGCTCTGACATAAAACCGAGGCGACTGCAAATGTGTTTTTTGTTGGCTAGCCAGGGCTACAAAAGCTGCACTTTGTCCGTCTCTTACGTGTGCGCACGGCCCTGTACCGTGTCCGAAGAAAATATTGATTGTGTTGTTCTGTTGAGTGGATACTTTGAAAATGGAAATATGTTTGTGGCCCGGTTCCAGTCCCAATCCGAAACAGACATTTAATTGTCTCCTGATTCCCTATATGCCCTTTTACAAATTCCACTTTGCGCCTTGACAACAAGGCCAATAAAACGCTACAAACAAAATATTCTGTTGTTTTCCTCTCCAACTTCGCTCTCCTTTTTTTTTTTTACCTCTTGTATTTCCAATCTTGAGCTCTTTGCGTTTTCTCTGATAGTGATCCTGTTAAATTAAGTGCCGGGGCTTTATCCACTGCCTTCTCACCATCACTCCTTTAATTTAGTCATTATAATTAACCATTAACTGGTGTCAGTTTCTGGGCCACTAACAGGCCCACTCAGTTCTGCTTGTCTGCATTATCACAGTTTGGGGGAGAAAGTAAATTATAATGAAGGGCTATATAGTCCAATTACTGATAAAAGCAGCCGAGTGCGCTCCTTGTAATTAGGTGCCAGTATACCCCCAACCCCACCCCTCCAATCCCCCCCCCCCTTCCTCTTCCTTCTCTCTCTCTTCCTCCAAAACCCAGAGTGGCATGTTGGAAGAGAATATAAGCTTAATAGTTATTTTCAGTTAACCCCTTACTCCTGTTCTTAACCTAGTGACTCTCAATCACAGAAACATGGAAATGCCAGAGACACACCACCTTGCAAACAGTTACTGTGTGTGTGCGTGTGTGTGTGTATGTATGTATGTATGTATGTATGTATGTATGTATGTATGTATGTATGTATGTATGTATGTATGTATGTATGTATGTATGTGTGTGTGTGTGTGTGTGTGTGTGTGTGTGCGTGCGCGCGCGCGCGCGCGTGTGTGTGCGTGTTTGCATGCATATGGACGTGCATTTGTGCGTTTTCGTTTTGTGTGTGTATGTGTGGTGTGTGTGTGTGTGTGTGTGGTAAATACAAAGTTATTAGATGCAGAAGGAAAAAGAAGAGAAAAGACATGGAGAAGAGAAAAAAATTGAAGTCAGGAGAGAGGACGAACAGAGACAAGTATGAAGAAGAGCAAAGAGCAGAGGAAGAAAGAAGGGAGGAGAGAAGGTTTGAGACCAAAAAAAAAAGAAGGAAGGGAGGCTTGCAGAGGAGCAGTGGACTGGGGGGACAGGAGAACAAAAGGGGCGGCGGCATATCCCTCTGCTCCCTCTCTAATGGGCCAACATTTAATTCCATGGGATAGAACGGAGCTGTCTTTCGCAGCCAGGTCTTGTAGTTCCTCACCAGAGCACTTACAAGGCAGAGCTGGTAATTAAACTGTAAGATCAGCCCCTCTAATTCCCTCTCCCTCGCACTCTCTCTCTCTCTCTCTCTCTCTCTCTCTCTCTCTCTCTCTCTCTCTCTCTCTCTCTCTCTCTCTCTCTCTCTCTCTCTCTCTCTCTCTCTTTCAGTCCATCGGTCCATTTCTCCCCCACTTCCTCTCTCTTGTCAGTTGAGACAACATGCTTTGGAAAGTGTGAATTAAGATGGCCGATGGGTAGAGATAAAGAATAGAAGACCAAATTAAGGCTCCTGGAATAGGGAGGATTTTACGGTGGGAGGGTGGGAGTGGATTTCAATGTGGACACAACTCGGAAAACCAGACACGAGTTTCACTTTATAAATGAGAAGGGACCGGGTGGAAATTTTAACTTTTCCACCCTTCTTCTGTACAACCGAATATATTTAATAGAAATGTCACTCTCACTCAGTACATTGTCTTATTCAGTTCCTGCGTGTGAGTTTATCAGCATTCGATCACTCGTCAATCTGTGTTCTGGCTTTCCCGCTGAAGACTTGGCCTTTCAAATCAGACCTGTTATGCATTGTTATAAGCGTTCACATGGGATTTTGAAATCATGTTTTGTGTTTTGCTCATTAGTCCATTTATATGGGGCTGTGCTCTTTGTTGCATTTCTCAAGAATTAATGTTTACAATTATTGTGAGCGTCAATTCAAAAAAAAAAAAGGACCTGAGCAAAAGCTCTGGTCCACATGGCTCCATCAAAGCTGCTTGTGTTGCTCTGTAGCAGGGAGAGTGAGTATTGTGAAGGCATTGTTTTCTGGGAGTTTGGTGGCGACAGACGATGGATTAAACGATGAATAAGTGATTTATTAGCTGCCGCTGTCACGCTGGTTAGATGGATTACTACAAGCCACCTCTGACCCCACTTACCAGCCCTGCGTCTCACCGCAGAGGTGTTTGTGTGTGTGTGTGTGTGTGTGTGTGTGTGTGTGTGTGTGTGTGTGTGTGTGTGTGTGTGTGTGTTCGTGGGTGCACTGGCCAGCTGTAATCGTGTGACAGGATGAGACTAGTTGATCAATGGCCTAATGAACGCTGTGTTTCATTGGGCCAATGAAGTGAGTGGTGCTAGCCAGCCACATGTGCATGCTGCTGGATTTACTATCAGCAAGGTAATGATTTGCTAGCAAATGTTATCGCGTTGTTTTTGTTTTTTGTTTAATAGCCTCACATCTGTTTTATCCCAAAACTGATAACTAACAAAATAACAAGTGAACAAGTATATGAAAAAAGGTCATCCCTTATCTTAACATGTATTTTACTTTTTATATTTTCCTCACACTATAGAGAGTCTTCATGAGGAACTTTTGGCTATGGAGGTACAAAGAAAATACATGAGTACTCAAATCCTTTGTTTTATGATACACATCATTATTATCATATGTAAATTATTACCAATGATTTTAAATTAATCCCTCTAGATCTCAAAATATCCACTCTCCCCATTTCCTGAAACCTTTTACTTTTAGTCATTTCCACCAATCTGTTTATTCTCCACCTTGTCCATTCCATGATAATAAGTAATATGAGACACTTATATACTGGAACACTGGGATGGCACCCAGCGCTTTACCTGTGCCCCCATCCATAAGGTTAGTGGTTTTGTCAGGAAGGGTATCCAACATAAAATGTTGCCAAATCGTTGTGGATTGACAAGACCATACAATATCAGGCAAGGCCCAGGTTAACAACGGCTGCCATTGGTGCTGTGCCCTCACATGGTACCGATGGAAACTATAAAATCTGCTGTGGTGACCCCTGAAAAACGGGGAACAAGCCGAGCCTATATATATATATATATATGTGTGTGTGTGTGTGTGTGTGTGTGTGTGTGTGTGTGTATAGGTAGAGAAATAAAGGTCTCTAACACACCAAACAACTTGTCCAGATATTACATGTTGCCCCACAGATTCATCTCTATGCATACACATGCACGTGCACGTGCACATGCATGTGCACGCACGCGCGCACACACACACACACACACACACACACACACACACATACCAATACCCCCCTCAGTCCCGCTTTGTTTTCATATTGTCTCAGCTTTGATGAGCTTTTGCAATAAAATCCCAAACAGAAGAGCAGGGGGCCTTTGTACCTTGACGGCTGCTGACTTTGTTATGAGATCTGTAATAAAGGGAAGTAATATGCTTTAAACATTAAATAAGACTTTAATTGTCGTGGCGTGAAAAACGCACCTTTCTGAAAATGTAATTGAATGTCCTTGCTGGCATCGGGGGAATTAAAATGGGTCATTTTATGTGTTGCTTTATTTTTGATTGAATCCACTCCTCAGTGGTTGAGACAGAGGAATTATCAGTTTTTTAAGATGTCGTGTGGAGTGCTTGGTGCTGGAGAATGGAGGAGAGAGCGAGCAAGGGAGAGGGAGAAGAATAAGAGGGGGGGGGAGTGGACGGGAGGGGGGGTGAGTGGACGGGAGGAGATGACAGAGACAAATGCCTCTGCATTGACAGCTGTCCTCCATTTTCTCTCAGACAGACATACAAATGAGGACCACAAATCAAACGGGTCCCTCTCAGATTAATCCTGGGGGCCCGGCGGACAGGCAGGGGTCTGAAGTGTTGTGGTTGATGGAAGTGGACAGAGACTTTGGTGAACTGTATTGATACCAAACATTTAAGAACCGGATATTAATGTAATTTCCATCCACCATTGAAATTCTTGACACATTATCATCTGATTAACAGCATAAAATATGTGGTGAACTCCAGTGAAGGACAGCAAAAGCAACGTCGACACACGTAACAAGAGCTAAGAGTGGATCATTTCTAGCATGTTTTTACTTTTTATTTTGATTTGTTCACAGATCTGGAAATAACACCCACTCCTGTGAAATACAGCAGGAAAAAATTAGCCTTACAGCGGTGAGACGGAGAGGGAGATACTTTTCAATGGCTTCTGTAATGAAACACCTCACCTAAAAAAAAGGTGGACTGCAGCTCAAATGCTTTCAGATGAGAGAGAGAGACTGAGAGAGCAAGAGATGGACAGAGAGAGAGAGAGAGAGAGAGAGAGAGAGAGAGAGAGCAAGAGATGGACAGAGAGAGAGAGAGAGAGAGAGCACGAGTTTGTGTGTGTGTGTGTGTGTGGGGGGGGGGGGGGGTCAATGGGATCACAGGCCACTAAGGAAACCCACAAAGGATTTGATGGGACACAAAGTTGACACCAGCTTGAGGGACCTAAAGAGATATAAAGGGGCGAAAGGAAAAGTCGGATTGATTCTTGGGGAAGCATTAATGTAACGAATTGTATTCAGTTTCCACAGTATACTGTATGGTAGTAATTAAAGTCATATTTCATTCCTTTGAAACACTTTGAAACTTAACCGTCTCTAATCTAACAGCACTGAAGTGGATGATCTGAGCAGATGTCCTCACCTCGGTCCTCATCCATCGATATGTTGAAAAGCATCACATGCATGTGAGAGAAGGTGATTTGCCACGCTGAGACCCCGTGTTTTCCTGTCACATGCTTCGTTAGTATGTGACAGAATGTTGGACACGTTGTCTGTGAAACTAGGTTCAGAAGTTATGGACTTGGTATATCAATGTCTATGATCCATTAAATCTGAACACATCGGCACTTCCAACAAAATTCATTTGCAATGAAAGACGGATCATAAATGTCCGATTTGGGATGTATTTTGGTCATTTGATTTCAATAAGCCCTCCTTTTAAGGTGAAAGCTAATGATCATGTATTGTTCCTTTCACCCTGATAAAATCAATTAATGCCTTGATATTGGAAATAATAATTTTCAGATACATGTCTTACGTTTATGATTTGGAAAACTATACTCCTGGAGTTTTGTGATTTCAACTTACTTGATTGTGAAGTCTACATGGTCTCCAAGTGAAGTGGGGTCCATGACTGGCAAATCCACCAAACTCTGGCTCTTTTATTCCTGAGAATATATCTTTTTTTTTACTGATGTAAGGTATTTTCTAACCATGGTGTTTGACGACCTTGTTGGTAGCCACTTGAAAGACAACAGAGGCTGTAGATTAGGACTCTGCTATGTAATTCCTGATGAATGCCGGTGCTGAACCGTAGAAAAAGGCTCATTATAAGACACTTATAGATTACCCAGTGTGTCACACTGGGGGATAGGTGGCTGGTGTGAGGGTTTATCTGCCTAGAGGAGGAGAAACAATGAGAGAAGATCCTCCTCTCTCTCTCCCTCTCTCTCTCTCTCTCTCAAATGGATAATTCTGGTGATGCTTGTGACAGGTCTTGGTTTAGATTTTGATTTATGATCTTCCAAAGCTAAAATCAAAGAATCCATCTAGTGCTATTTTATGGCAGTTGGGATGATGAATGGGCCAGTCTCTGGGCCAAAGCAAGCTGCTGTGTCTTTGCCCCGGATTTTAATTGCTAAAGTAGCCAGTCATTGCTCAGGATTCAGCACTCAATGAGAGGAGAGGAGCAATACGCTCTCTCTCTCTCTCTCTCTCTCTCTCTCTCTCTCTCTCTCTCTCATTCTGTCTCAGATTCGTTGTCATTCTGTCTGACTTTCGTTCTGACTTTCTCTCTCCCCTCTCTCTCTCCCCGTGTATCTGCCCCCCCCCCATCTCCTGAAGTGATCCTCCCTTCTCTAAAGTGCTGGTGAGATGGCTGCTTTGAAAGAAAATTGAATTTAGTTTACAGTAACTCGCTGTTAAATCATTCATAACCTGGCCATAGGGATCTGCTATAACAAGTATAACTAATGGCTCATGTAATGGGCCCAACTTTGAAGTGTAAATTCCACATGTATATTTAATGTATGGATATACCATCTTTAAGCAAAATAAGACCTGGACTCCTTAATTTAACGCTGCCATCGGGAGCATTGTCTCAGTTTTGAACATTTTCTTCCTTTGTTTTCCCCTCTCGATCATATGGTTTACATATTTTCCAAAACCTTGCTTCATTTTTGCGAGTTATCACACTGCTCATATCATTGTTGTTGGTTTTTGATTGTTTGCATGGCAAACAACAGTTCGTCTGTAATAAGAGTCGTCTTTAAACAGTAATGTTATCTGGCATTACGAGCGTGCGCTCGTTCATATGTGCTCCGATAGGCAGACTCTTAACCTTGCTCGAAAAAAATGAATTTTCTCCCAGCGTCTCACTCTCACGACTCATAAAGCTGATAAACACATGTAAATAAAATCAGCTCCCTGCACATCTATCAAACAAGGAAAACACCACTCATCCTTACTTCTCTGCCTCACGCCCTGGCACATACCATCCTTATTAGAGAGAGGGAGAGCGAGAGGTGGTGGGATCATCATTGCTTTTCAAACTCCACCAGAATCAATGATGCAAATTAGAAAAACAAGCAGGCAATAAATTCTTTCACATCTGCGAGACCCAGCGAGAATTTTTAATAATTTTTAATAAGCATAATTGTAGTTTGTTCCACTGAATAATTTAATCACACGGAACTATCGAGCAAGGGGAGAAAATATACACATCTTAAAAAAAAAATCCCTCCCTGCAAATCTCTGAAATGTGTGTGTATGTGTTTGGGTGTACACCTAGCCCACCGCAGCCGCTCATTTGTTCCAATGCACACTCATGTTTGTTCGTCAACGTGCGCGAACAGGCAGATATGTGTGCATATTGCCACCTCTTCCTGCCTCTCCATAAGGCCGTTACATCAATGACACAGAGTGCCCTCGGAGCCCACCGTTCAGATGATGGCCCCCGTGTCCAACGGATATGGGAAACAAACTAGCAGCCCTTGTACAGGAGGAAAGGAGCAAGGGAGGAGTGAGTGCCTCAGGTGAAACACGGGGCTGCTGTAATTTATAACCATGACATGGGAGCCAAGTTTCTCTAAATGAGGCATTCAGATAGCCAAACCAGTCATTTATCCTGATTGATTAATACAAATGATATTCGTAATAATAAATATCGCCGCCTCTCAGTGCGTAAAGAAGCAGGAGCGGAGAGGGAGGGAGACGAGAGTGGGAGAGAGATGGTCCATGTGCTCTTTTTTTTTTTTTGAAGACGTGTCGGAGTGAGCACTTCTTAACTGGCAATTTTACACATCCAAGCAATGTTCCACTGACAATAAAACATACACAATAACAGTAGAAAAGATAATACCAGGGTGCAGTTGAGACATTTACCGGTAATAGTCATTTGCTGTACCTTGAGTGAAATCGTCTCCTTTTTGTGAAATGGGGTTAATCTAGCCTACCCTTCTTTATACACACACACACACACACACACACCATGTCACCCTATACTTGTGGGGACCCCTCATCATTGACTGTATTAATTCCCTAGCCCTTACCCCTAACCTCAACCATCATAATTACATGCCTAACCTTAACCCTTACCCTAACCTTAACCTAATTCTAACCTTAACCCTTACCCTAACCTTAACCTAATCCTAATTCTAACCTTAACCCTTACCTTAACCTAATCCTAATTCTAACCTTAACCCTAAACCCAAATCCTAACCCTAAAATGGATCCTTTTCTTCATGGGGACCCCTAAAATGTCCCCTACAAGGTAGGTGGTTTCAAAAACCTGGTACACATACACACACACACATGCATGCACACATGTGTGGGCACATATATACACACACACATACATACATACACACACACACACACACACACACACACACACACACACACAGACACACACACTTGCTGAACACAGAGAATACTGACGAACTGTTTACAAGTGGTCTACTTGACATATTCAGTCGGTCTAAAACATAATAAACTCATATTGCAGTATAAACCGACCTACATCATAGTAATATGATTGATGCAGTTCTTGAAGGTCTTCTCTAGTTATACATTTCTGCAAAACAATTATCTGCATTGAAAGCATTTGTGCAACACACTGAGTTTACTGCTAGAATTTCTAGACTGTCTAAGTGTGTGTAATTAAACCCAGATTTTATACATTTCCTGTCTAAAGGTAATCAATTACAGCACATCAGTGACCGAGACCAAAGTCCTCCACAGTGTAGTCAACATCCACATCAATTAAATTTCCACTCAAGATCTCACCTCCATGCAGTACCCTCACTGTCCTCTTCTAAACTAGCTATTAAGCTGTGGTGGACTTCCCCATGGCTCTCTCTGTCCCTTTTACTTCTCTCTTCCCCTCCCTTCTCTCTCTCTCTTTTTATCTATCTCTATAACATCCCTTTTGTACTTCAAACCAAGCTTCATAATGCGCTGTTGCCCACATTGATGAATGGAGGGAGGGCAAAGAGGGAGATAAATAGAATCATGCATCAGGGAATCAACATGGAGTCAGTTCATTTGTGTGAGAGTCCGAGAAGGTGTGTGTGTGTGTGTGTGTGTGTGTGTGTGTGTGAGAGAGAGAGAGGGAGCGAGAGAGAGAACGCACCAATGTCAGCGACTGATAAAGTTTATGCCTTCCTGTCATTTTCGTAAAAGTAAACAGGCACCGTGGCCTAACATGACATCACTAGTAGGTTAAGTGTAGTCCCGCGTGGCCATCGATCATAACAGATTCTAGCATATTCTTGCCCGCTCAGAGGAGAGGTAAAAGTTTTCCACTGCAGCCGAGATGACATTTAATTTTTCATATCTCCTCTGTAGTCCTGGAATGAATTTTGGCAGACCTGATGCAATTTAACAGCTTGGCAGTTTAAAATTGGGCAATGAATCACTGAGATTCAATGGGAGCCCAGTTGCTGCATAATATTTTCTCTGTGTCTAGGGGAGAAAGAGAGAAAGCTGCTGAGTCTTTGGACAGTGGACTCCCCCACCCATTGCCTTCCACCCCCATCAGCACCTACACCCTCTCCCCAGTTGCATAGCCCCCTGACTTCCACATTTTACCTCCTCTGCCACTACCACTGGCTTCTCCTTTTCTTCCCGCTCCTCTCCTCTCCCCTCCTCTATTCTCATGTCTCCTCCTCCTCTGATCTTGTGTTTTAGTGAAATCTCTTATCTCTAACACTTGCCTGCTGTTGTAGAAACTAGCGAGACATTGTGTAATACATTCATTTCCACTCTGGGGACACATGGACTATAATGAGCCCATTATGGCAACGGCAATGATGCTCGCAGACACTTAAATATGGATACTCTTTCTTTATTGCTTACACATATTACCATATTCCCTCAGATTATTTGAGTTGACATAAAAACCAGATGCTCTTTTGAGAGACTGCTCAAGACAACCTTTGAGTTTTCCTTTTCACCAAATGATGACATTGGATCATCTGTCCCTCGTCTGGCAATAAGGCAATGTATAGCAATATGTGGGAAAAAGAGCTTGCTCTGCTTCCTACTGTAGCTAAACAATTACAGTGTGCTGCGAGATATGAGAGAGCATCAAAACATATTTGTCTCGATAAGAAATCTGCTCACAGCACGATAGCGGGTGCAGTAGCAAGTGCTCCTCCCATCCCTCTCCTCTTGGTCCATCACCAAGCCCTTTGACCCCGAGACAAAGACCAAATACATGAACACACATGCACATGTGTACACACACACAAGGGCACACCATTACATGCACGCAAACACCGCTGTTCAGCACATAAAAGGCTCTCTATGTGCTTTTAAAAGGTGAGAAGGTCCATAGGGCTCCTAGCGTATCTGATTTTTGACAAAGAACACACTGGA
>NC_079214.1:38127091-38157075 GCF_029633865.1 Lampris incognitus
TTATACCTGCACTTCGTTCTATCTTGATCCTATCTTTTTACTCATCCTCTGTTATCTTCAAAACTCCCCTTTTCTCTCTCCATCATTCCCGTTCCCTTAACTTCTGCGCTCTTTTACCTATGAGGTGAGGGCGATAATTTCAGTGGGCTGTAGGTCGGAAGAGCTGTGGCCTGCATATGTAAACAGCCGTGAATGTCGGAGAAGCTGTTAGTGCCTTACCAGAGCAAGAGGAGTACGTGTACCCCATTAACCCCTATAGGGAATGGGGTGTGTGTGTGTGTGTGTGTGTGTGTGTGTGTGTGTGCGGGGGGTGAGAGACATGAAGTCTGGGACAGTGTATCCACTGTGCTTAAGACAAGAAGAGGGGGAAGAGAAGGACCACAACAATTCTGGAACAAAGAGCCTCATTTTGAATATATCCTAACAGTTAACAGTCTGACACCATTAAACAAAGGCAGTGTACTTAACACTCAAGTATATTGCACATATGTTTAGTTAACTACAAATATTGTGCTTCCCTAACCTCATCTCTAAAAGCAGCCCAAATCATCAACTGAGCAGGCAGCCGAGGAATGTTCTACCATTGGCATATTTAAGATAACCGCTAACTCAAAAACATCCAAATCATGAAAGTGTTTGTAGCTTCTCATTTGAATGATTACTGTCAGGTTCATGTAAACATCGGTGTTCTGCAGCTTTACCACAGCAGCTAAATGTGAAAGAATAAGGCAGGTAGTGTTGAGTTTGAAGAAGGAGCAGAATGGCTGTGGTTAACCAGCAGACATGGCAGGCGAAGTTCACAGAAGAACTTTAACAAAACATACCACAACATCAATAACTGAAACCCAAGTTCAACCATGTCCAAATGGGTAGATTTGTTTAAGTCGACTGAGATAAATACCACAGACACTGATGGCTGTAGGTTGAACTTTAATTTGCTATTATCAGTTATTATCTGTTATCAATGCATCATGCAATCATGAATAGTATATGGGGGCATGACTAGAAAAGTTCTCAATGTCTTCTTACCCCTTTTGAACACGATCGGTATCATTTGAGTAGCTTATTTGTCATATGTTACAGATGATTTTGTTTGTTTGTTTATTCATTTTTATTGCTTATGTGTTCTCTTTAACATGTTCAGTAAAACTGATTGATTGAAATTGATTGGTGTGTGTTTGTTCAGCGGTAGGGAGGTGATCTTTTTATTTCTGCCCCTTTTTCTCCCCAGTTGTATCCGGCCATTACCCCACTCTTCTGAGCCGTCCCGGTCGCTGCTCCAGCCCCCTCTGCCAATCCGGGGAGGGCTGCAGACTACCACATGCCTCCTCCGATACATGTGGAGTCACCAGCCACTTCTTTTCACCTGACAGGCGTTTCACCAGGGGGGCATAGCACATGGGAGGGTCACGCTATTCCCCCCAGTCCCCCCCCCCCGAACAGGCGCCCCGACTGACCAGAGGAGGTGCTAGTGCAGTGACCAGGACACATACCCACATCCGGCTTCCCACCCGCAGACCTGGCCAATTGTGCCTGTAGGGATGCCCGACCAAGCCGGGGGTAACACAGGGACTTGATCCGGCGATCCCCGTGTTGGTAGGCAACGGAATGCACCGCTACACCATCCGGACGTTGGGGAGGTGATCTTTAAACAAAAACAAGAATCTTTGTAACATTAACAGCTATGGTCCTCAGTATGGGTAACTATCATCGTCGAGACAATTTCCCGGTATTAGTTTAACTGAAAAGTTAAGCTATATCAGTGAGAAGGCTCAGGCGGGGCACTGGTTAATCAGCACGCACCAGCACAAACCGCACATGCAAATTCCTAATCAGTATAGTTATATTAATAATATAATATAGTTATATATATCGCGGCATGGTGGCCCAATGGTTAGCGCGGTTGCTTCACAATAAAAAGGTCTTGGGTTCGAGTCCCGGGGTAGTCCAAACTTGGGGATTGTCCCAGGTCGTCCTCTGGGTGGCGTTTGCATGTTCTGCCTGTGTCTGCATGGGTTTCGTCCGGGTGCTCCGGTTTCCTCCAAAGACATATAGGTCAAGTGAATCGACCATGTAACTTGTCCCTAGTGTGAATGTTTGTGTGTGTGTGTGTGTGTGTGTGTGTGTGTGTGTGTGTGTGTGTGTGTGTGTGTGTGTGTGTGTGTGTGTGTGTGTGTGTGTGTGTGTGGGGACCCTGTGATGGTCTGGCAGTCTGTCCAAGGTGTCTCCCCGCTTGCCACCCAGTGACTGCTGGGATAGGCTCTAGCATTCCTGCGACCCCGAGTAAGGACAAGTGGTTTGGATAATGAATGAATATAGTTATATTGCAAAATGCATATTCAACAATGCTTTATATAAGTTTTCCATAAAGCATCAGTTATACAGAGGTGTTACTTCATTTTGTCAGGCACATTTTAAGATGTCTGCTGTCTTTTTAGAAAGTGGCAAAAATGTGAAGTACTTTTTTGCCTTGGACTAATTGTAGTACGCATGAGAGTAAAGCACATTTTTGAATGCCAATGCACCTTTTTATCTGTTTTATGACCCAAGACCCAAAGTGTCATTTTGGTGAATAGATTTGTCGTGTTTTGTCTCAGGTCACACATTTTTCTCTATAATAAGTGATTTAAGATTTTTTCTTCCTTTTTTTATGTACTTCTGCAGTGACATCAAGTGGAACACTGACATATTTCGAAGCATAACATCATAATAGAGCGCAGTAAATTATAACATTTGCATGGATCATGTATGGTGTTCCTTAGTGTGGCACTTAAACAGCACAATGACTTTTAAGTGTCACATCAAGCCCCTTTGAGTGTGCCTGATAAATATGCATAGCATGTCCCAAACTATATACACTTACTCTGAGATGAAGCACAGAGGTGATTTCTGACAATCAGCCCATTTGGCAAAAAAAAAAAAAAAGCCACCCTGCTTTGCTGAACGCCCCCCTACCCCCATCCCACTTTAGACGTGTATTAGTCATTATTAAACATAATAATGGCTTTTATAAGTCACCAATGGCCTCTTTGGTAATGTGAATTATTCAACGCCACGCCGCTGCACAGGTTCCTGTCTGTCAGGCCACGCTCTTCGTCAGTGAGAAGCACAGGGAGAGAGGGAGAGAGAGAGGCAGAGCCGTGTGCTAGTCAGGTGGGCCTAGCACCTGAGATGACAAGCGACAGATGAGGCATTTTGTCTGAATTATTTATTTAAATCTCTTCAACTTTTACAACTACCACCTCATTTTTTTCCACCCACACCCCTCTTCAGCCCCCACTAACCGTCACATTTATTTCAAGCGGCGTTAATTACGGTTGTGCAAGCTGTTAAGCTGTCGTCTGACGATTAACAAAGTCAAGCTTCAACCCCTTCGCCACTCTCCTACTTGGTAAATGGAGGGGTGGGGCTGCTGTGTGTGTGTGTGTGTGTGTGTGTGTGTGTGTGTGTGTGTGTGTGTGTGTGTGTCTGTGTCTGAAAAAAACAGCTTTGTGACAGCCATTGCTAGCACTAACAGTAGGGCTACTAAAGTACAGGCGCCTATTTTAAATATTTTATTCTGTCGCAGCAAGTGAACAGACAATATGGATAAACTTAATTTGTGAAATGTCGCCCCTAATTAATTTGAGTGGGAATGGTTGGGGGATGGGGTTGAGGTTTGGGCTGCTTACATGACAGTGAAACATTAGAAAGCTTAAAAGTTAAATCAGCAAATTTTCTCCCTTAGCTATGATTTGTCAGAAACCCACAAATGTTTAAACACTACCAGCGGTTTGAGCATTGGCTGTCACCGTGGTGGGAGAGAATACAGCTTGATGTTTTGTCCATAAGAATGTGTTTGTGTACTGTATGTGTATTTTTGCATTTTTTTAGCTGTGTATGATATCTATGTCAGTGTAAAGCAGATACTGCACTACAAATTACCAGGATTTTACACTACTACTACTTACGGCTGCTCCCGTTAGGGGTCGCCACAGCAGATCATCCGTTTCCATTTCTTCCTGTCCTCTGCATCTTCCTCTGTCACACCAGCCACCTGCATGGCCTCTCTCACCACATCTATGAGCCTCCTCTTTGGCCTTCCTCTTTTCCACTTGTCTGGCAGCTCCATATTAAGCATCCTTTTCCCAATATACCCAGCATCTCTCCTCCACACATATCCAAGCCATCTTAATTTTGCCTCTCTTGCTTTGTCTCCAAACGGTCCAACCTGAACAGTCCCTCTAATATACTCATTCCTAATCCTGTCAATCTTCGTCACTCCCACTGGAAATCTTAACATCTTCAACTCTGCCACCTCCAGCTCCACCTCCTGTCTTTTCGTCAGTGCCACTGTCTCCAAACCATATAACATAGCTGGTCTCACAACCATCTTGTAAACATTCCCTTTAACTCTTGCTGGTACCCTTCTGTCGCAAATCACTCCTGACACTCTTCTCCACCCACTCCACCCTGTCTGCACTCTCTTCTTCACCTCTCTTCTGCACTCCCTGTTACTTTGGACAGTTGACCCCAGGTATTTAAACTCATACGCCTTTGTCACCTCTACTCCTTACATCCTCACCATTCCACTGTCCTCCCTCTCATTCACACACATATTCCTTTTGCTCCTACTCACTTTCATTCCTCTTCTCTCCAGTGCATACCTCCACCTCTCCAGGCTCTCCTCAACATGCACCCTACTCTCGCTACAGAACACAATGTCATCCGCAAACATCATAGTCCATGGAGACTCCTGCCTGAGCTCGTCCGTCGACCTGTCCATCACCATTGCAAACAAGAAAGGGCTCAGAGCCGATCCTTGATGTAATCCCACCTCCACCTTGAACCCATCTGTCATTCCAACCGCACACCTCACCACTGTCACACTTCCCTCATACGTATCCTGCACCACTCCTACACACATCTCTGCAACTCCTGACTTCCTCATACAATACCACACCTCCTTTCTCGGCATCTGGTCATGTGCTTTCTCTAAATCCACGAAGACACAGTGTAACTCCTTCTGGCCTTCTCTATACTTCTCCATCAACATTCTCAAAGCAAACATCACATCTGTGGTGCTCTTTTGTGGTGTGAAACCATACTGCTGCTCGCTAATCGTCACCTTTCCTCTTAACCTAGTTTTTATTACTATTTTCCATATCTTCATGCTGTGGCTGATCAACGTTATACCTCTGTAGTTGCTACAGTTCTGCACATCGCCCTTGCTCTTGAAAATTGGTACCAGTATTATTCTTCTCCACCCCTCAGTCATCCTTTCACTTTCCAAGAATGTGTTAAGCAATCTACTTAAAAACTCCTCTGCCATCTCTCCTAAACGTCTCCATGGCTCCACAGGTATGTCATCAGGACCAACTGCCTTTCCACTCTTCATCCTCTTCATAGCTGCCCTCACTTCCTCCTTGCTAATCCACCGCACTTCCTGATTCACTACCCCCACATCATTCAACCGTCTCTCTCTCTGATTTTCTTCATTCATCAGCCCCTCAAAGTACTCCTTCCACCTTCTCAACACACTCTCCTCACTTGTCAGCACATTTCCATCTCTATCCTTGATCGCCCTAACCTGATCCGCATACAGGATTTTACACTAATTGTTTTTATTTTCCCCACTACCCTGAGAGTAGGATAAGCGGTCTGGATAATGGATGGATGGATATTTTTATTTTTTGTATTCAGAGTTGCAGTGTATAACGCAACGTACATGGAGGCGTACAGGTAGTGTAGTGGTCTATTCCGTTGCCTACCAACACGAGGATTGGCAGTTCGAACCACCGTGTCACCTCTGGCTTGGTCAGACGTCCTTACAGACACAATTGGCCGTGTCTGTGGCTGGGAAGCCGGATATGGGTATATGTCCTGGTTGCAGCACTAGTGCCTCCTCTGGTTGGCTGGGGCACCTGTTCCACATGTATCGAAGGAGGAATGTGGTAATGTGGTAATCTGAAACCCTCCCCGGATCAGCAGAGGGGGTGGAGCAGCGACCGGGACAGCTTGGAAGAGTGGCGTAATAGTGGGGTAAAAACAACTGGAGAGAAAAGGGGGGGGGGAATCTAAAAAAAAAAAAGAAGCAATGTACCCTGGGTATGTCTTTGAAACATGAATTTGAATTCAATCATTATGCACATCATCGTGGGATGTCTAATTTAAATTTGCGATTGAAACTGGTGTGAGTTAAAGCTTGGTCAAATATTCGCTTGTCATTCACAATGTAATAAGGTACTATGTATAGGCCTATTTCAGAGTTAACTACTGACAATTTGGTAACTGTTGATTTAAGACACTTCATATAATCAGTTTGCATCATTACTCAGAGAGGCACTGGCGGAAGCAAATGATGACTTGCCCGGGTACAAGAATTGATCATGGGCACGTGAATGATGTCAAATTGATCAAATATTAATGCAATCAAATTACTCACTTAGTTGACTAACTGACTGAAAGTTTTACCTGATCCAATGACTAGCAGTGGTGTAAGCGGCAGAGCTGGCAGCTTCTCCTGAATTAATGCCCCCTGTCAACTAAAAAACAAACCCAATTTTGGAAGCTTATCTCTCTTTCTCTCTCTCTCTCTCTCTCTCTCTCTCTCTCTCTCTCTCTCTCTCTCTCTCTCTCTCTCTCTCTCTCTCTCTCTCATCCACACACTTTTCTTTTCATTTCTGTGCACCCTGGTGTGCTTACATCCGGAAGATATCCTGCTGCTCCTTACTTACAGAGGTTACAATATTTTTTCACTTGCTAGCTAACTTTCACCGCCAAGGTAGCTGGATAGAATAAACACTCATGGACATAGGAGTCATGTGGTGAGCAATAAAACAACACTATTTGGTTAGGCCACTTTCCCAGTAGTCTTTGATATCATAATCTAGAATCCATAATCCATTTTCCACAAAAATGTAAAAGTAATAATGAATTCATTCTATTCTCAGTTGATTGGTTTTTGATGATGGCTTAGGCTACGTGGTGACTGTTGAGAAGAAATCATCAGAGAAACCATGACGTATAAGTACTGTCATCAATATATAGGTCTCGGACTACGCTCGCATTAGGTAACAATATATACGGCTTGAAATGGTACCTGATAAAATGATGCATGGGGCCTGTGCCCCCTACAAGCTGCAGGCCCGGGTGCAACAGCATCTCCTGAACCCTTGGAAATTGTGCCCCTGCAGAGAGGCATTGCAGACTTAGTTAGCCAGCTAGAAACGGTTGTGCTAATAGCCCAAATTGAACTGATTAGCTCATATTAGCTAGCAAAATATCTCATGGTTTCCTCTGCTCTTTTGTTTGTTGATTTCAACCTCCGAAAGGATAAAGGATTTTTGCTAATGCAACTTTGATGATTATTACTTTAAAGGTCGACAAAACACCCCAGTTCAGATAGACTGTGGCCCGATCGGAGATTTTAAAAATGTCAGAATCTGGGGAAAATTTGGGATGGGCTACAGGTATCAACCTTGCCCCGCAGTTTGTTTTTACCTTTAGGAATAGCTCATTCTACTCTGGACAATGCTGAAGTCAAACGCAACCATGGAGGGAAGCAAGAGCATTAATTCTATAAATTAATTATAAAACAATAGAAAACTATAAAAAATCAAACAAAACTATGTAAAAAGCCACTATCAAATTAGAACTACTGAAAAATACAAAAATATGTAACGCTGGTCTGTCTCTTTCGATAATTGTATCCGCTCATGTCTCTCTCTCTCTCTCTCTCTCTCACTCAATATATCTCTTGCTCAAATACTCTTCTCCTCAACAGGAGTTCAGGTACAGGCCTGAAATTAAGTCATTTTTAGGGCAAGGCCACTTTGGCCTTTGATGAATACAAATTTATTGGGGCATTGCGGCCAAAATGTAGGGCACCAAGGCCAAAACCAATGGTGCAATAACAATAAGTGATAATTACATTGTATGAAGACAAAACAGTATGTAGTCAACACTTAGGAGTCAGTGAGTTGAAAAACAGTACTGAGTTTATTAAAACTGTACTGACCCTGATCACGTTGGGGCTCTGATTCTGACTGACCCTGATCACTTTGGGGTACCTGTGAGTCTTCTTGATCAGTGTGTCCCTGATTTTTGGAGGCCCTGCAAATATATGTATTGTTGAATTAATTAATCAATGGTCTAATCCTTTCATCAATTTATTTATTAATCATTTTAATTATATTTTTAATAATTAATTTGATATTTGATGTATTTATTGTTCAATTCATATTCCATTCATTTTGATATAAATTGGAAATTGAATATTACTGAATGCTGTATACAGTTTGGACTCAACTTACCTAGTGAAAAAAGGTTTCCAGTTTTTGATATTTACTCGCAATTTTGTGTCGTTCCCTTTCCCTTTCACGCTTTGTGCGCTCCTTTCGTGGCATAGCGCTGAAACAGTAGCAACCCGACAGATCTCACAGCAAATGCCAAAGAGCTGTCAGCCACAAGAGGGCAACCAGCTACATGTAATGAGTCGAGGATCAGGTTTACCTGTTTTTGACTATTCTACACTGACCATAGATAATATATAACGTTATCATATCCCCCAGTATCCCTAGCATAATTTTATGTTCGTCGCAATTAAATACAGTAACGTTAACGTTATACTTTGCCATAGCTGTTGATTAAATACCAACAATTTACCCGATTTGAAATGTAATAATTGTTATGTGGCCGGTACTACCCATTCTATAATGAGTCAGTTAACTAACGTTACTCACAACCCTCGCAGGCTGAAAATGACATCTCAGTGATCTGGTTAGTTAAATCGAATATGGAGGCGCCTATTCGGGAGTAAGAATTCAAATGCTTTTTCTTGCCGTGATTTCTGTAACGTTAGCTACCGTTAACTGCTAGCTAACGTTAGCAAGATTCAAAATGAGTAACGTTAGCTAGCTAACACGTTAGCTAACCCTAATGTTTATACAAGAAAACATCGACTAAGTTATAAACTATGTACGTTCTTAGTTAGCTAACACTATGCAGCAATATCCTGGTAAACTTAAAAAACACACATGTATTAATACTTACACTGTACCGTTACAGTGTTTAACTGCTTGTGTTTGTGCTTAGCTGCCACGCATATATTTGCGGGAGTGGGAGAAATTTCGCGCTACTGTTGAAACGCGAGTTTGCTTATGTGCTGCGTGGCATGTCGTTTTAAATGAGGAAATCGCGACTTTCTTTGGAGGGCACAACGGCCAGTTCAAAATAGGGCATGCCAAACTGGCCGTGTGGGTAGTTCATTTTAGAAGGGGCATTACGGCCACACTTCCAGGGCATCCACGGCACTGGCCGTTTGGCTGTCGTATAATTCCTGCCCTGCAGGTAGCTGTTGTGAATTCTCTTATGTACACTATTGTAGTGTTACTATTCGTGGGTTACTAACTTGATCACTATTATATATAAGTACACGGAGACGAGGATGCGGCACAAGTCTGATCTTTACTGACGGAGACGTCACACACTACTAGGCTCGACCAGTGTATTACAGAACTCAGTAGTGGTGACAGTCCAACACAATCGAGCACCGAGTGCTCGATCCAATACACCACAGTAGCAGATGGAGGGGGATAGCGGCTCATGTCACATCACATAGCCACGTCTATGAAAATCCGTGGTTGTAATAACACAGTTTTCACCCAGAAGCACTTAGCTGAAATTCACTGCTTTGTGTACAGATTACGCTAAAATGTCAAGTCAAGGGTCGATGTCTCTGACTTGGATGTGTCCAAGTACATCAGTATTCAGTCAAAATAAGTTGTTCTAGTGTTGTGTAGAACATTTAATGGTGTTATTGTCTCTTGTCATCGGGGATGATATTGTAACGTGCATGGATAAGAAGACACGCTGGCCGCTGGCTGGCGGGTCTGACCCTTTAGTCGAGCGGTTAGCGATGCCTCCTGCGGTGCGGGCGAAACGGGTTCGCTTCCCGGCCGCGGCAGTTCCTGTGGTTGCGTTGTCCCCCGAATTCGCTACATTGGTGTCAGAAGTGGGATGGAGCGACCGTAAGCCCATCGGAAGCGTATGCGCCCTGAGGCGTGAAGGAGCTGATATGCTTAAGCGCGAGGACGCGCTTCCCGAAGGAGGGGGGCAGTGTAACGTGCATGGATAAGAAGACACGCTGGCCGCTGGCTGGCGGGTCTGACCCTTTAGCCGAGCGGTCAGTAACGTCGCCTTGTGGTGCAGTACACCCCGTATTGGAAACCGCACCGGGCAAGAAAATAACCGGTTACATTGGTGTCAGAAGTGGGATGGAGCGACCGTAAGGCCATCGGAAGCGTAGGCGCGCTGAGGCGTGAAGGAGCTGATATGCTTAAGCGCGGGGACGCGCTTCCCGAAGGAGGGGGGTAGTGTAACGTGCATGGATAAGTAGACACGTTGGTCCTTGACTAACGGGTCTGACCCTTTAGTCGAGCGGTTAGCGATGTCTCCTGCGGTGCGGGCGATACCGGTTCGCTCCCCGGCCGCGGCAGCTCCTGTGGTTGCGTTGTCCCCCGAATTCGCTACATTCGCTGCAATATTATAGCTAATGGTGGGGGATGTGATTCTTGTTGTTGAATCAGTAGATGCAAGTCAGGACGTTTCAATGAATTGAACTTTCAAGCCTTAGCAGCTGGTTCAACACCTCCGTGCTACTGTAAAAAGTTAATGATTTTGTGTTTTATCTTTTTATTTTTAAATTGATATCAGAATCATCATTGGAAAGGAAATTGGCAATCTATTTTTCCTGCACTTCCACAACTATTCTCTCATAGCCTCTTCCTTATAGTCTGTCAGTTGGTATTGTCCATGCAGTTTCATTTGTGGTGGGAATTAACAGATGCGCCACCGACAGTGATACAAGCTATCAGTTACAGTGCTATCAGTTTTTGATTACATTTTTTTCAAGGGTAACTAAACCCTAGATTATTTTATTAGTGTGAATGCCCAGCATTCACACTATTGCTTTGCAGTTCTTTATTTATTTATTTTTCTTCCACCCATTTTTGACACTTTGTAGCTCCTTCATACTTTTAGCTACTGCAACCATTCAACTATCAAAATGTTCAACTCATTAAGGACATTAATGCTCCCCTTTCAGATGTTTCATACCTTTTGAACTTTTTGAAATATTCAACTTTTTTCAGCCATTTTCTGAATGGGAGTCAATGGGGGACTTTTGCAACCTTTCCACCTCTTTTACTCCTTCATACTTTTAGCCACTGAAACCATTCAGGTATCAAAATGTTCATCTCTTTAAGCCCATTAAGGCTCACATTTCGTTTTTTTAAATCTTTTATACTTTTATACATATTAAGCTTTTTCTACTTTTTCAAAACAATGGAAGTCTATTGGGAAAGGTTGAAACCCTCATCACCTTTGAACTGTATCTCTTCCTTCATTTTTTGAGCTAGAAACCCCATTTAAAGCTTAAACAGTTCAGGACATTCAGCTCTTTCAGAATCCTATTCAGATTTTAAAAATATTTTATAGTTTTTGAACAATTCAGCTCTAAAGTTTAGCAATTCTGCCATACACTTTGCCTGTTAGAATGTTCAGTCCTATTGTGACATCACATATCAATTTGAAACTCAACTGCCAGCCTGATTACTGTCAGCTCTCAACACCTGGTAGATTTGATCAGCTTCTGCCATTTCTTAACTGCTCTTCCTCTCTCTTCAACCTTCCTACCTTCCTTCCTACTTACCTTCCTTCCTTCCTACAACCTTCCTACCTTCCTTCCAACAACATTCTTACCTTCCTTCCTACCTTCCTTCATACCTTCCTTCCTACAACCTTCTTACCTTCCTTCCTACCTTCCTACAACCTTACTACCTTCCTTCCTACAATCTTCTTACCTTCCTTCCTACCTTCCTTTATACCTTCCTTCCCACAACCTTCCTGCCTTCCTACCTTCCTACAGTCTTCCTACCTTCTTTCCTACCTACCTTCCTTCCTTCCTACAACCTTCCTACCTTCCTTCCTACAACCTTCCTACAACCTTACCTTCCTTCCTACCTTCCTTCCTACAACCTTCCTACAACCTCCCTGATATCCTGCCTTCCTACAACCTTCTTACCCTCCTTCCTACCCTTCCTCTTCATCACTACTCTTCATCTTCATCTCTACCCTTCCTCTTCATTTGACTCTTCATCTTCATCACTACCCTTCTTTATCACTATCCAGCCTCTTCATCACTCTTCATTTTCATCACTACCCCTCCTCTCATTCAACCACTCCTCTCATTCTACACACATTTCAGTTTCCAACAATCAAACTATTATGGCAAATTGTTCAGTTTTTTATACCTTTAAAACTTTTAAAATATTCAGCCATTTCACATTTCAGTTTCCAGGTATTTCAGGTAGGCTAGTGACTTTCTGACTTTTCCTATTTATCCATTTTCAGCAATGCTTTCGCGATTTCTTTCAGCAGCTCAGCATTCACACGCTTTTTCTGTGGAAAAGCATTTTTCTAGTTGAGTTTGCTGATGTCTACAGGTTAAAAACCATCTAAAGGTATAAAACATGCCAGGCTGGTCTTGGTACACTGATGTTAGTGTAGCAGAACAAACACAGCAGCAGTTAATAACATTAATAATGATTAGGTTTGCCGGCACATCTGTCAGCATTGACAGACAAACAGACAGAGCCAACATTCACAATTGCCAGTAGTATTGTAAATGCTGGTTCTTTGGCACACCTGAATGAAACAGACCCAATTTTATTAGCTGCAGCTGTGTGTATCCTGCTATAGATCACAGAGTACCAAAATCAGCCTGGCATTCTTAACCTTTAGATGGTTTTTAACCTGTGGTTGTCCTTACACTCGCTAAGGGGGTTTAATTACTCTCTAAGTGTTTCTGATTTGTCAGCTTGCTTTTTCTGGGTTGTTGGTTGGCTAAAAAAATGTGATTCAGACAGGAAAGTTTCTATTGGCCGCGCAGGTATGCAGCTTCCAAAGTTCAATGAGCTTGCTGAGCGGCGCGCTGCGCCTGCGCTTTGTTTGACACCTGTCCTGGCATGGCGCAAGCCATCTGAAATAATAGGCTTCAATGTGAAGTGGTACCGTTTGGGTCTGAAAGGACCTTCTCTCCCCTGCTCTGCTCTGCTCCGTGTGTGAGTGGGTGAGTAGTGAAACGGAGCAGAGGAGGGGAGAGAAACTAGTGCGACCATAAATTACTGTAACAATTAGCCTACCTGTATGCGAGTTTTCGTTTAGGGTTAAGAGCTAATCAGAAACCGAGTAGGGCCGGTCTTTGCAGAACATTATAACTCATTACAAATGCTATAAGTGAGTTGATTAAATGTTATTTTGTTATTGCCAGTCGTCCTTGACCTCTGACCTTGAATAAAAATCAGATAGAGACCCTTGAGTAATAAGTTTCAGAACCCTTGTAATAGGCTATTTCAGAGGCAGATTTTTTGGAGCAGTGGTGGCACCCTTCAATGTCATGGGAGTGAGCAAAATAATAATCAAATATTTCAACATTAGATTTCTTGAATTGCCTTCGTTTATTTATTTATCCTGCGTATTTATCATATATATATTGTAGCGAATTCGGGGGGCAGTCGGGTAACTGCCACAGCCGGGACACGAACCCGTATCTTCCATTCCACAAGCGACAACGTTAACCAGTCGACTAAAGGGTCCGACCTGTTAGTCAAGGACCAACGTGTCTACTTATCCATGCACGTTACACTACCCCCCCTCCTTCGGGAAGTGCGGGGCATATCAGCTCCCTCATGCCTCTGGGCGCACACGCTTCCGATGACCTCACGGTCTCACCATCCCACTTCTGACACCAATGAAGCGAATTCGGGGGGCAGTCTGGGAGACTGTCACCACAGCCGGGACGCGAACCCGTGTCTCCCACTCCGCAAGCGACAACGTTAACCAGTCGGCTAAAGGGTCCGACCCGTTAGTCAAGGACCAACGTGTCTACTTATCCATGCACGTCACACTCTATATATAGTATATATATATATATATATATGGCCACTTTATTAGGTACACCTTGCTAGTACCGGGTTGGACCCCCTTTTGCCTTCACAACTGCCTTAATCCTTCATGGCATAGATTCAACAAGGTACTGGAAACATTCCTCAGAGAGTTTGGTCCATATTGACATGATAGCATCACGCAGTTGCTGCAGATTTGTCGGCTGCACATCCATGATGCGAATCTCCCGGTCCACCACATCCCAAAGGTGCTCTATTGGATTGAGATCTGGTGACTGTGGAGGCCATTTGAGTACAGTGAACTCATTGTCATGTTCAAGAAACCAGTCTGAGAGGATTCGAGCTTTATGACATGGCGCGTTATCCTGCTGGAAGTAGCCATCAGAAGATGGGAACACTGTGGTCATAAAGGGATGGACATGGTCAGCAACAATACTCAGGTAGGCTGTGGCGTTGACACGATGCTCAATTGGTACTAAGGGGCCCAAAGTGTGCCAAGAAAATATCCCCCACACCATTACACCACCACCACCAGCCTGAACCATTGATACAAGGCAGGATGGATCCATGCTTTCATGTTGTTGACGCCAAATTCTGACCCTACCATCCCGAATGTCGCAGCAGAAATCGAGACTCATCAGACCAGGCAACGTTTTTCCAATCTTCTATTGTCCAATTTTGGTGAGCCTGTGCGAATTGTAGCCTCAGTTTCCTGTTCTTAGCTGACAGGAGTGGCACCCGGTGTGGTCTTCTGCTGCTGTAGCCCATCTGCCTCAAGGTTCGATGTGTTGTGCGTTCAGAGATGCTCTTCTGCATACCTCGGTTGTAATGAGTGGTTATTTGAGTTACTGTTGCCTTTCTATCAGCTCGAACCAGTCTGGCCATTCTCCTCTGACCTCTGGCATCAACAAGGCATTTTTGCCCACAGAACTGCCGCTCACTGGATATTTTCTCTTTTTCGGACCATTCTCTGTAAACCCTAGAGATGGTTGTGCGTGAAAATCCCATTAGATCAGCAGTTTCTGAAATACTCAGACCAGCCCGTCTGGCACCAACAACCATGCCACGTTCAAAGTCACTTAAATCACCTTTCTTCCCCATTCTGATGCTCTGTTTGAACTGCAGCAGATCGTCTTGACCATGTCTACATGCCTAAATGCATTGAGTTGCTGCCATGTGATTGGCTGATTAGAAATTTGCGTTAACGAGCAGTTGGACAGGTGTGCCTAATAAAGTGGCCGGTGAGTGTATATATATATATATATATATATATATATATATATAATTTATTCTAAATTTCCCACAGATGAAAGATCCAAAATACTAGCGCCCTGTCCAGAGGTTCCCTTGCATCAGAGTTATACTAGGATAGGCTCCATCACCCTCATGACCCTGACCAGGATAATGGATAAATGGATGGGAAGACCCAAAATGATCACTTTAAGCAGACAGTTAAAGAACAATAACATGAATTACACAAATTGTGTTAGAATAGGAGGGATTTCCCACAACTTTTGATGAATGTAAAAGGCTCCTCACTATAACTGTGATCACTGTAAGCGGTTTCTGCTGTTATTGTTGACTAAATTTTACATATTTTAGTCCAAATTAAAAAAAAAGGAAAACAAACTTTTTTTTCTTTTTTAATTTACTCCTTTTTCTCCCTAATTTTACCTGGCCAAATACCCCGCTCTTTGATCCGACCCTGTCGCTGCGCCACCCCCTCTGCCGATCCAGGGAGGGCTGCAGACTACCACATGCCTCCACCGATACATGTGGAGTCAC
Source organism: Lampris incognitus (assembly GCF_029633865.1). NCBI lineage: Eukaryota > Metazoa > Chordata > Actinopteri > Lampriformes > Lampridae > Lampris > Lampris incognitus. Next base: position 38,142,823 of record NC_079214.1, read on the forward strand.
CAGCCGCTTCTTTTCACCTGACATTGAGGAGTTTCACCACGGGGACATAGTTTGTGGGAGGATCACGCTATTCCCCCCAGCCCCCCCCCCTCGAACAGGCGCCCCGACCGACCAGAGGAGGTGTTAGTGCAGCGACCAGGACACATACCCACATTCGGGTTCCCACCCACAGACTCGGCCAATTGTGTCTGTAGAGATGCCCGACCAAGCCAAAGGTAACACGGGGATTCAAACCGGCGATCCCCAAGTTGGTGGGCAACGGAATAGATTACTATGCTATCCGGACACCCAGAAACCAAACTTTTCTGATCAGTTTGTTGATCTCAAGTAAATTATTTTCACTTTAGCTGAATGTAATAACAAATATATGTTATGGGTCCGCGATGGTGTAGCGGTCTAAGCATCAGCTTTGTGTCGATGCAGTTGCCGCGTCTCCTTCAAGACTGCTGGCCGGACAGATGCAGTTGGCGAACGCATGCAGTACGAGGGTAGGAGTTTGAACTAGAATAAGGAGCGACTGGCCACTAAATTGGGAGAAAAAGGGAAGAATCAGAAATACATTTATAAAAAAAAACACACAAAAACAAAAAAGAAATACATGTTGAAACAAAAAAAATTTTGTAAGCTTTGCAAGGTTTTATTTAAAAATGTCACACCTGTCATATTACAGGTTTAAGTGATTATTTAAAGTTGACTGTTTGTCACTTGTGTACTTTTAATTTTGTAATAAAGTTTGATTTGAAAAAAAAATTGGCCAAAGGAAGCAAGCTGCAATGAAAGCACAGAAATCTAAGTCTGACAGTAATATAGAAATCAACAGGACAAAGAAAGAAATTGCATATACAGTACATCTGGAAAGTATTCACACCCCTTCACTTTCCCCACATTTTGTTATGTTACAGCCTTATTCCAAAATGGATTAAATTCCTTTTTTTTTTCATCAATCTACACACAATACCCCATAATGACAAAGTGAAAAAGGTTTTGTAGAAAGTTTTGCAAATTTATTAAAAATAAAAAACTGAAATATTGCATGTACATAAGTATTCAAACCCTTTGCTATGACACTCAAAATTGAGCTCAGGTTCATCCTCCTTCCTCTGATCATCCTTGAGATGTTTCTACATCTTGACTGGAGTCCACCTGTAGTAAATTCAATTGATTGGACATGATTTGGAAAGGCACACAACTGTCCATATAAGGTCCCACTGTTGACAGTGCATGTCAGAGCAGAAACCAAGCCATGAGGTCAATTGAATTGTCTGTGGACCTCCGAGACAGGATTGTATCGAGGCACAGATCTGGGGAAGGGTAAAAAAAACTTTCTTTCTTTGAAGGTCCCGAAGAGCACAGTGGTCTCCATCATTCGTAAATGGGAGAAGTTTGGATCCACCAGGACTCTTCCTAGAGCTGGCCCCCCAGCCAAACTGAGCAACCGGGGGAGAAGGGCCTTGGTCAGGGAGGTGACCAAGAACCCGATGGTCACAGAGCTCCAGCGTTCCTCTGTGGAGATGGGAGAACCTTCCAGAAGGACAACCATCTCTGCAGCACTTCACCAATCAGGCCTTTATGGTAGAGTGGCGAGACAGAAGCCTCTGCTCAGTAAAAGGCACATGACAGCCTTCCTGGAGTTTGCCAGAAAGCACCTAAAGGACTTTCAGACCATGAGAAACAAGATTCTCTGGTCTGATGAAACCACGATTGAACTCTTTGGCCTGAATGCCAAACGTCACATCTGGAGGAAACCAGGCACCTCTCATCACCTTGCTAATACCATCCCTACAGTGAAGCATGGTGGTGGCAACATCGTGCTGTGGGGATGTTTTTCAGCGGCAGGAACTGGGAGACTAGTCAGGATCGAGGGAAAGATGAATGGAGCGAAGTACAGAGAGATCCTTGATGAAAACCTGCTCCAGAGCGCTCAGGACCTCAGACTAGGGCGAAGGTTTACCTTTCAACATGACAACGACCCTAAGCACACAGCCAAGACAACAAAGAAGTGGCTTCGGGACAAGTCTGTGAGTGTCCTTGAGTGACCCAGCCAGAGCTCAGACTTGAACCCCATTGAACATCTCTGGAAAGACCTGAAAATAGCTGTGCAGTGATGCTCCCCATCTAACCTTACAGAGCTCGAGAGGATCTGCAGAGAAGAATGGGAGAAATACCCCAAATATAGGTGTGCCAAGCTTGTAGCTTCATACCCAAGAAGACTTGAGGCTGTAATCGCTGCCAAGGGTGCCTCAACCAAGTACTGAGTAAAGGGTGTGAATACTTATGTACATGCAATATTTCAGTTTTTTATTTTTAATAAATTTGTAAAAACTTCTGCAAAACCTTTTTCTCTTTGTCATTATGGGGTATTGTGTGTAGATTGACGAGAAAAAAAAGGAATTTAATCCATTTTGGAATAAGGCTGTAACATAACAAAATGTGGGGAAAGTGAAGGGGTGTGGATACTTTCTGGATGCACTGTATATTGATGAGGCTCTTCCTACGTGGAGAAAGCTGCAGTCGGGGAGGGCATTTTATAATTGTTTCAGTTTCATGCAATTCAACAGTTAGTGAGTGGCTTTAATGTGCCATATCCTTCTATAAAAAGAAGTTCACAAGCTGATGTAAACAATGCAGATTTTAAAAAATTCCAAAGGGCTTGTGTATATTTTTTTGAGGTAGGAATTGCATTCAACATGTCTGTTACACCTGAAGGACACACACAGTGTGTTTTGCGGAGAAACTTTTAGTGTAAACAAAACCAAGTTGTTTACGAGGAAAACCATTGCATACCTTGTTGTGACATATGGTTCTTAGTTTGTCATTGTAGTGGAGTGAGGTGCAGACCAGCTGCCCCCAATTAGCCCCCTTAACTCAGGACACATTAAATTGCGTCCACTGAGAGAGGGAGAGAATGGATGCATCCAAATTCTGGATCAGGGAATTTTGGATCAGGGAAGGTTCTTTGAGAACAAAGGTGACCCAGAAGTTTTTTTCACTGCAGTCATGACAATTACATTTCATTTGTCTATTTTGTGCAGGAAAGGAGCATCATAGGTCCTTTGCTGCTTCCTTCCAACAAGGAAATAAAGGACCAACCTTGACAGAGGGAAACATCAGATTCCAGACCACAATCCTTTGCAATTTCAATGCTTCAAAGTTTTCTAGTAATTTGTGAAGAATAATCAGCAGGAAGGCGGCATGGTGGTGCAGTGGTTAACGCGGTCGCCTCACAGCAAAAAGGGCCTGGGTTCGAGCCCCGGGGTAGCCCAACCTTGGTGAGTCATCCCGGGTTGTCCTCTGTGTGGAGTTTGCATGTTCTCCCCGTGTCTGCGTGGGTTTTCTCCGGGGGCTCCGGTTTCCTCCCACAGTCCAAAGACATGTAGGTCAGGTGAATTGACGGTACTGAATTGGCCCTAGGAATGAATGGCTGTGTGTGTGTGTGTATGTGTGTGTGTGTGTGTGTGTGTGTGTGTGTGTGTGTGTGTGTGTGTATTTGTGTCGGCCCTGTGATGGCCTGGCGGTCTGTCCAGGGTGTATCCCCGCCTGCCGCCCAGTGACTGCTGGAATAGGCTCCAGCATCCCCTCAACCCTGAGAGCAGGATAAGCGGTTAAGACAATGGATGGATAGATAATCATCAGGAAAGGAAAGTTCAAAGTGGCATGCAGAGGAAGGATACAATTGTTGCTTGTCAATGAGCTATTGATGGCACTGTTATACAGAGAGAAGAGGCTATAGACAATGATATGCTGTATTATTTATAATGCTGCTGTAGGGTTTATAGTAATGACTTTAGTGTATATAAGAATTATTCCACAATATTATAGCTTTATTCTTAATCCTCTTATTTTCTTTCCATTTCTTTGTGAATCCCAATTATCCCACAACCAAATGGATTTTCATTGCAGTGCTCAACATTAAAACTTGTCCGCTTGTTCAGGCCAAGCAAACTTTATCATTGGACAATTTTGGCAGAGCTCAGTGACTTTCAATGTGGCACTGTCATAGTATGCCACCTTTCCAACAAATCAGTTTATCAAATATCTGCCCAGTCATCTGTAAGTGCTGTTATTGTGAAGTGGCTTTCTCCCATTCCTGCCATTTTTCTTTGTATAAAAGCTGCAAAATCAGATCACACCTATCAGAGCTTGGCAAACCTGCTTCTGGTCCAGTTCTCCCAGCCCATTCAATTCAACTGCTGCAAATCCAAAGCAATGCTGCTCGCTTGGTTTTCAACATCCTTAGATGCACGTATCATCACTTTTTTTGTATCCTTACACTGTCTACCTTTTGTGGCATGCATAAAGTTAAAACCCTTGTTGTTGGCAGACAATAATAATAATAATAATAAAACAATCTTATATAGCGCTTTTCAAGTACTCAAAGTCGCTTTACAATAAATGGAGTGAAACAAGACGACAGATGAACATAACACAGACATACAGGGGTGGATGGGAAGGAGGGCTACAAGAGGGAGAAGCGGCAGCCACAGACGACGCCAGCAGTACTCTCCGACACAGTCATGATGCAGCTCTGACATTGGTTAAATTATGGCATTACTATGTAGTTTATGCCTCAACTCACACCATACCTATAAGCCTTTACTGGTCTTGCTTTTTTGTATCCTTACTTGTATGCTCTTATTCTTTTTTTTTCTTCTCCCCAATTGTATCCGGCCAATTACCCCACTCTTCCGAGCAATCCCGAACTCTGATCAACCTACCTGCAGACTACCACATGTTTTCTCCGATACATGTGGAGTCGCCAGCTGCTTCTTTTCACCTGACAGTGAGGAGTTTCGCCAGGGGGACGTAGCACATGGGAGGATCAAGCTATTGCCCCCAGTTCCCTCTCCCCCCGAACAAGCACCCCAGTTGACCAGAGGAGGTGCTAGTGCAGCAACCGGGACACATACCCACATCTGGCTTCCCACCCGCAGCCTCTCTCCTCGTCCTTGAAAGTGTCTGTGTGAATTAGCAGACTTGCAAGACAAGCGTCCCTATACTCTGCCTCTGATTGGCTAACCAACGATGGCAACAAGTACTAGCCAATCAGAGGCAGAGTAGGGCGGGTCATAGGGGGGGAAATAAGGCAGATTCGCGATTCAGTACGTCACAAATTGCTACTTTTCTTTACCCGCCACCGTGGCTGGTAGGTTGAGCAAATTCACCCGCCAATACGCAAATCCACCCGCATTTGGCGTGTAGCGGGTGCTAATTTCCATCCCTGCTGCCACGCCATCCGGACGCCCCACACTAGTCTTATTCTTAAAAAGCCACCAGAATGCAGGAAACAATGTCAAAGAAACTAATGTTTTTCAGAGGGAGGACCCCCAGATGCCAGATACCCTCTCTGGGTGGAAAAAACCTTCTCTTTTGAGCTCTCAAGGTTGGCATTTATGACTCACACTGATAATATCATGACCTGAATCTTGCATGGAGATTTCTAACTGTTTTCTTTTCGGGGCAACACAGGTCTGGACATGAGTTAGGAGGGCATTCACCTAAAAAAGGTTGCGTAAAACTGATTTACATGCTTCATAATGAAGATACTTAAATTAAACTTTTACGTTTTTTTGTTTTTTTGGGGGGGGGCATTGCTGACTTGTTGACCCCACCCCACATTTCTATCTTTGAGTGAGTGTCCGTGCATGTGTGTTTATGTGATACAGGCAGCATAGGAGATGATGGTTAGAAACGACACATTCCTTCACGACTCAGTAACGTTCAGAGGGGCCGCCAATCATTGATCTGGTGCTGTGTTGAGCTGTTGCGGTGATTCGAGATATCAGGCGGTCACTCCAGTTTGCCGCCTCCTCTCCCCTCCCTTCTGCCACTTTGTAAAATCACATTACCCTAATGAGAACAGGATTGGAAAGGCAGTGACAGAGCAGGGATATGGATGGGCTATGTGTCAAAGATGTTCAGATTTCACCCCTTCTCTTTTTCTTTTTTTAATCTCAATGTCTGGAAGGGGGTTGGGTTAAGAGGAGTCTGTAGCTGGGAGCTTGTTGACTGTTTCTGCCATGTGATGTGTTCCTGTCAAGGCTGTTGTTGTTTTCTTTTTGGTTGTTCTGCGTTTAGGCCCACATGAGATGTATGGTCTACTCATCCTATACATATTTGATTGGCAGATTGGAGAATATATCCTTATTAGATCTAAATCGATGATTGATGGGGTATATCAATGTTGTTAATGTATTGTTAACAATATTGTTCTGCCATGTTCTGTCTTGTTGTGTTCACTGTAACATGTTTTCTATTAGATTCTCTCTCTCTCTCTCTCTCTCTCTCTCTCTCTCTCTCTCTCTCTCTCTCTCTCTCTCGTCATCTCTCTCTCTCTCTCTCTCTCTCTCTCATCTCTCTCTCTCTCTCTCTCTCCCCCCCTCTCTCTTTCTAACCAATGTGTCTGTGATATATGTTTTAATGACATACAATCCATTCATCAAACTAAATTGTGAAAACTACAATGCTGGTAAACCCACAGTTTAAAGTGGTCTGTGTCAAGGCTTGGCAGACAAACAGTCTGTTGGATGTAAATAGCAGGTCAGGTTCAGAAGTTAGTTGCTAATTTAAGTGAGCATCAAGGTCATGATCAACCTTTAGAGCGAAGCTCTGGGCTTCTTATCTACTCAGAGTGGTCCTTCACTGTCTAAATCAAGCCTCTCCCACATTGCAAAGGCCTGATTCTGAGTGACGGGACAATTTCTCCCTCTGCCTTTAGTTGGGGGATTAACTTTGTAGCAGAATATACCACTCTCTCCTCCACTGTCCTTCAACAGGGGAATAAGACTCGTAACACACACAGTAACACACATACAAACACACACGCTAAAGGTGACATACTGCACACGCACAGACGAGCATACGTACAGAATGACAGACACAAGTAAATATGTACACACACACACACACACACACACACACACACACACACACACACACACACAAACTCAGACACACAGACATGAACATAAACACACTCATGCAGACCCGCACACATGCATGCAAGCACCCACCCACACACACACCCACACACACACACACACACACACACACTCACCGGTACATACAGCCTGCGTCCCAGTAAAAGGATGGAGGTTTTGGAAGGTGAAAGTTTATGTGATTCACTAGGCTGATTAGAAGGACAGAGATCTAGAAGTAATGGGCTCCATTTACTTCCTTTTCCTCTGAATTTATGATCTTCTCTGAAAGTGACTGGCAGCCTCTTTACTACGGTCAAACACTGAAGGATAAACTCACAGTCTGGGTGTGTGAGAGTATTATTGTGATTTGTGTCTTTGTGTGTTTCTATGTATGTGTGTGTTTGTATGAGCATGTCATAGATGTTGGTGTGTATATTTTTTCCCCTCTGACACACATGCGGCCACACACAGAGGCGCTGTTCTTAAGGCATGGTGACTCATTGAAACTGCAGTCAACTCCTCACAAATGTGACGTGAAGCCTGAGTGCATTTGTGGCTGATTCAAAGGGCCACTCCTCAGGGTGTGGAGCAGTCACCACCCCTACCCATCGCTGTCAAGTGGAAGGCTGGGGACAAACTCTGCCATCCAGTTCTCCACCTCGGAATGACTGTTTAGCCTATTAGCGTTCCCAGTAATGCCCCCCGTAAGCCCTGCAACACGCTTGTCAGAGACAAAGTGCCACAACCTGGTGGACATTTTTACTTCAGCAGGGCCCTGAGACGCCAAACAGGGCTGCTCCAGTCAATTATTTCATCAATAACCTATTTATTTTTACCTTAAGTGTCACTCAGAACAGCAGAAAATGTACATATATTCATCTTTAATGAATTTACGCATGAAAATGTCCCCTCATGCAAACACACACCTTTCATTCTCATAATGTAGTATGTTTGTATGGCGGTGACTATATATTATTTATCATCAATGTGGGAGGAAACAATCATTGGCTGTTACCGTGTCACATTACTGTCAAATGCAGAGAGACTTAAGGGGGCCAGCACTGCGCTGGCTTCATTAGGCAAAAGGCAGAAACAGGGAGACAGTCGGGCGATGAGATGGGAATGGACTGACCACAGAAGTAGAAATATCTAGTGGAGCCCCGCGGCTGCTAGGCGCCAGGAAAGGCAGGCAGGCAGCTAATGCTCTGATCAGATGGGCAAAGTACACAGCGTCCATAGCACGGTGGAGTCCCCTCTTTCAACATGTCACTGAGAATCAGTGTAGAAGGCAATGCACAATATGCTGAGACAGAGACAGAAAAAGAGACAAAAAGAGAGTGAACGAGAAGCTGAGAGAGATGCAAAGAGAGAGAGAGCGTACTCACAATCTCGTTTTTTTTTGGGCCTAAAAGATCACTAATTAGATATTCTATACATCCTGTGCCAGCACAGGTCACTGAAGACATTTCCTCTGTTGTGTTTGTTTGTTTATTTATTTATTTACTACTTTTATTAATCCCCTATGAGACAATTCTTTTTCTGCATTTAACCCATCCTAGCTGTGTAGCTAGGAGTAGTGGGCAGCCGCCATGCAGCACCTGGACCAGCTCCAGTTCATCTTGCCATGCCTCCATCAGGGGCACATACAGGAGTTTGGGCTCTTGGACAGTTTATGAACTGTGTCTTCAGTAACTACTCATAAAGGCATCCATCAGATTGAAAGCTAGTGCGGGCTTGTTCCTGATCATAACTGTTGTTGCTAGCTGACATATTATCTTCACATTTACTCACCAAAAGTCACTAATTATCAGGGGTGATATCAAAATTATTATCAAACACAAATAAGACATAATCCCCATATTTTGCATTGTAATAACTTTAAGCTTGCATGTAGTTATTCATACAAAGGAGAAGGGCTCTCAGGATGGCCTTTTGGTAAAATGCCACACAGACGTTAACCCATATATCTATCCCAGTGATGATGAGAGGGACCTTGACTTCTCTCAGTGGTGTAATGGAAAAGGCAGGAATCCATTATAAAACCAAATGTTACCTTTGCATGAGAATAGCAATTTGATAGGTTCTGTAAGAAAATGTAAGCTGTGTTGTAATTCCTGACTACTTCATTTGTGTACAGGTGCAAGGCAACATGTATATCTATCTATCTATATATATATATATATATATACACTACCGTTCAAAAGTTTGGGATCACATTGAAATGTCCATATTTTTGAAGGAAAAGCACTGTACTTTTCAATGAAGATAACTTTAAACTAGTCTTAACTTTAAAGAAATACACTCTATACATTGCTAATGTGGTAAATGACTATTCTAGCTGCAAATGTCTGGTTTTTGGTGCAATATCTACATAGGTGTATAGAGGCCCATTTCAAGCAACTATCACTCCAGTGTTCTAATGGTACAATGTGTTTGCTCATTGGCTCAGAAGGCTAATTGATGATTAGAAAACCCTTGTGCAATCATGTTCACACATCTGAAAACAGTTTAGCTCGTTACAGAAGCTACAAAACTGACCTTCCTTTGAGCAGATTGAGTTTCTGGAGCATCACATTTGTGGGGTCAATTAACGCTCAAAATGGCCAGAAAAAGAGAACTTTCATCTGAAACTCGACAGTCTATTCTTGTTCTTAGAAATGAAGGCTATTCCATGCGAGAAATTGCTAAGAAATTGAAGATTTCCTACACCGGTGTGTACTACTCCCTTCAGAGGACAGCACAAAACAGCTCTAACCAGAGTAGAAAAAGAAGTGGGAGGCCGCGTTGCACAACTGAGCAAGAAGATAAGTACATTAGAGTCTCTAGTTTGAGAAACAGACGCCTCACAGGTCCCCAACTGGCATCTTCATTAAATAGTACCCGCAAAACACCAGTGTCAACATCTACAGTGAAGAGGCGGCTGCGGGATTCTGGGCTTCAGGGCAGAGTGGCAAAGAAAAAGCCATATCTGAGACTGACCAATAAAAGAAAAAGATTAAGATGGGCAAAAGAACACAGACAATTGGACAGAGGAAGACTGGAAAAAAGTGTTGTGGACGGATGAATCCAAGTTTGAGGTGTTTGGATCACAAAGAAGAACGTTTGTGAGACGCAGAACAAATGAAAAGATGCTGGAAGAATGCCTGACGCCATCTGTTAAGCATGGTGGAGGTAATGTGATGGTCTGGGGTTGCTTTGGTGCTGGTAAGGTGGGAGATTTGTACAGGGTAAAAGGGATTCTGAATAAGGAAGGCTATCACTCCATTTTGCAACGCCATGCCATACCCAGTGGACAGCGCTTGATTGGAGCCAATTTCATCCTACAACAGGGACAATGACCCTAAACGCACCTCCAAATTGTGCAAGAACTATTTAGAGCAGAAGCAGGCAGCTGGTATTCTATCGGTAATGGAGTGGCCAGCGCAGTCACCAGATCTGAACCCCATTGAGCTGTTGGGGGAGCAGCTTGACCGTATGGTACGCAAGAAGTGCCCATCCAACCAATCCAACTTGTGGGAGCTGCTTCTGGAAGCGTGGGGTGCAATTTCTCCAGATTACCTCAACAAATTAACAGCTAGAATGCCAAAGGTCTGCAATGCTGTAATTGCTGCAAATGGAGGATTCTTTGACGAAAGCAAAGTTTGATGTAAAAAAAATCTTATTTCAAATACAAATCATTATTTCTAACCTTGTCAATGTCTTGACTCTATTTTCTATTCATTTCACAACATATGGTGGTGAATAAGTGTGACTTTTCATGGAAAACACAAAATTGTTTGGGTGATCCCAAACTTTTGAACGGTAAGTGTGTGTGTATATATATATATATATATAAACACATACAGGTAAAAAAAGTTTTAATGCATTGCAGTACAGGCCTGTTTCGTGCGTCATGCACTCATCAGCTGTTAATGTGGTTAAACCATTAGCAGCTGATGAGTGCACAATCTCATCAGCTGCTAATGTGTGTGTGTGTGTGTGTGTGTGTGTGTGTGTGTGTGTGTGTGTGTGTGTGTGTGTGTATATATCTCCATGGATAGTTGGTCCATGTCTTGTCTGAGTTGAAAAAACCACCTGTACAGTTTAACAGAGGGTACATCAGGCTGACGTTTGCACCCCTATGTTTATAAATGGCCGATGCGTTTCAATCTGTGAATCGGGAGCATTATGCAACTCCATGAATAGAGAAACATGTTCAGAATAGTTATCTTACAGTTGAAATTAATCTGCAGTAGCACATTATTCTTTGCCATCTTATTGATGTTTTGGGGGTTTTTACCTTTTATTTAGTCTTTTTTTAAATTAGAATCTGTTCCTTTTTAATTAGTTAATTGAATTCCTAGAATGAGTCAGCGGTTTGTTTCCTCTTTTGTAGTGTTCAACAGTCTTCAATTAAGAAAAGGCAGATAACTTGAGACAGAGATCCGTCTCTGCTTAAATGATGGAAACAATGGTGAAACAGAGCAGAAAAGAGGCTGCACATACCATTAACGAGTTTTATTTGCATGTGAATGCACACAGAAGCATAGTATTTTTTAAGCAAAGCACTCATATTGGCTCAGGGCTGGGTGTCATAGGCACATACAGTGGTGCTTGAAAGTTTGTGAACCCTTTAGAATTTCCTATATTTCTGCATAAATATGACCTAAAACATCATCAGATTTTCACACAAGTCCTAAAAGTAAATAAAGAGAACCCAATTAAAAACAATTGAGACAAAAATATTATACTTGGTCACTTATTTACTGAGGAAAATGATCCAATATTACATATGAGTGGCAAAAGTATGTGAACCTTTGCTTTCAGTATCTGGTGTGCCCCCCCCCGTGCAGCAATAACTGCAACTAAGCAATTCTGGTGAATGTTGATCAGTCCTGCACATCAGCTTGGAGGAATTTTAGCCCAAACCTCTGTACAAAACAGCTTCAACTGTGGGATGTTGGTGGGTTTCCTCACATGAACTGCTCGCTTCAGGTCCTTCCACAACATTTCAATTGGATTAAGGTCAGAACTTTGATTTTGCCATTCCAAAACATTAACTTTATTTTTTTTTAACCATTCTTTGATAGAATGGACATATGTGCTTAGGGTCGTTGTCTTGCTGCATGACGAACATTCTCTTGCGATTCAGTTCATGGACAGATGTCCTGACATTTTCCTTAAGAATTCGCTGGTATAATTCAGAATTAATTGTTCCATCAATGATGGCAAGCTGTCCTAGCCCCGATGCAGCCAAACTGGCCCAAACCATGATACTACCACCACGTTTCACAGATGGGATAAGGTTCTTATGCTGGAATGCAGTGTTTTCCTTTCTCCAAACATAACACTTTTCATTTAATCCAAAAAGTTCTATTTTGGTCTCATCCGTCCACAAAACATTTTTCCAATAGCCTTCTGGCTTGTCCACCTGATCTTTAGCAAACTTCAGATGGGCAGCAGTCTTTCTTTTGGAGAGCAGTGGCTTTCTCCTTGCAACCCTGCCATGCACACCATTGTTGTTCAGTGTTTTCCTGATGGTGGACTCATGAACATTAACATTAGCCAATGTGAGAGAGGCCTTTAGTTGTTTAGAAGTTACCCTGGGTTCCTTTGTGACCTGGCTGACTATTACACGCCTTGCTCTTGGAGTGATCTTTGATGGTCGACCACTCCTGGGGAGGGTAACAATGGTTTTGAATTTCCTCCATTTGTACATACAATCTGTCTGACTGTGGATTGGTGGAGTCCAAACACTTAAGAGATGGTTTTGTAACCTTTTCCAGCCTGATGAGCATCAACAAGGCTTTTCCTGAGGTCTTCAGAAATCTCCTTTGTTCTTGCCATGATACACCTCCACAAACATGTGTTGTGAAGATCAGACTTTGATAGAGCCCTGTTCTTTAAATAAAACAGGGCGGCCCACTCACACCTGATTGTCATCCCATTGATTGAAAACACCTGACTCTAATTTCCTCTTCAAATTAACTGTTAATCCTAGAGGTTCACATACTTTTGCCACTCACGGATATGTAATATTTGATAATTTTCCTCAATAAATAAATGACCAAGTATAATATTTTGGTCTCATTTGTTCAATTGGGTTCATCTTTATCTGCATTTAGGACTTATGTGAAAATCTGATGATATTTTAGGTCATATTTATGCAGAAATATAGAAATTCTAAAGGGTTCACAAACTTTCAAACACCACTGTACATGCAGTGAGACATCTGGCACAGGTGTGCACAAGTGTGCATGTGCACAAGCACGCACACACAGACACACTGACATATGCACATATGCATTCACACACGTGCGCACACAGAAAAAAGGAATAGATTGGAACAAAATTCAGTGTCACAAGTACACATGGATGCTCACATTACGTCTACTCATACAGTCAGTGTCACTAGCTGTGTGTCCCATTAGTCTATTCATATATAGCTGAGAATTAAAGGTGGATGGTCATTAATGTTAATGTTTATTTGGTTAAAATAAAGCACTAAAATTGCATGATGTCAACCCCCTGCGTCCTCTCTTTTGAAAGCCCTGGTCACACTAAGAATGGAAGATCACAGTATTTCTTTTATAAAGCGCAAGCGAGCATGATTATGCTTTGACGAAGTGAAAACATGAACAAACAAAATAATTGAGACAGGCAAAGGTAGAAAACAAGGATTAACATTGGTGAGGTGCTTTCCAGATGGATGTCTATAATGAAGGAAAGGGTTTTCAGAGCCATGGCAAAACAATTTGTTTTCTGCTGGACAGGTAACAAACCTAAGATTTTTTTTGTCTTTATTTTTGTAAAATAGGCATACCATCTTTCATGAGTGGTCATTTTGATTGATTACTGGCATGATTGTTCAGAAGACATTCATCTTTTATCTTAGAGTAACTGGTGAAATGCAAGCTGTTGGCTCTAATATTGCCAGCGGGTAGTTAATATTACCTACATTTTCAATATTTTTTCTCCATGTGGCAAGTGAGGAACCTCATCTCTTCACACTGCATGACGATGCCATCATTAATGGACCCCACAGGTCACTGTATAGAGATGTGCTTTAGAGGGTGGCAGCGGTTCATTATTCTTGAGATGTGCTTCAATTGTCAGATCCCATGAAAACCCCTAAATTGTACACACTGATGTGTCAATGAAGCTGGAAAAGGATGATGTTTTTTTTTTATCATTATCTATCTAGAGGGCAAACAATACTCATCAACCCGTCTCTGTTTTTGGTGACATAGCCTGGCCAGATAGTCAGATAGCAAGTTAAACCAGCAGATGGAAACACCACTGATCCACATTTGATTTGATTTTTTTTTACTTTTCAAAAGTTATCTTAGAATCCGTT
>NC_079214.1:38157275-38248263 GCF_029633865.1 Lampris incognitus
CTGCTCGCCGCTGACACAATATGATGGGATATGATACTGAACAACGGCACATTGGCTCTCAGATGTTAGTGTGAGTAGGGGGGGGGCCCCAGGGCATGGAAGCCCTGACAGACGCCACTTTATATCTCTAATTCGAAGGTCTTAAAACAGCATTTGACACAAATTGAGGTTGGCTTTTACTGTTGGCGGGGAGAAAAAAAATAAATAAAAAGACAGTGTGGGGAAATGTAAGCAGGACGGTTTGCACATTCTTGCTCATATCTTTACCGAAAGTGGTAGCAGTTGGTGTGTTTGTTGTGCCTGTGTTAACAACCTGGTGGAAGCAGATGAAAGGGGAGTAAGGGAGGCGGTGTTTGTTCTCTCTGTATTGTTCTCTATGTACATAAAAAAAGAGAGAATCATTAGACTTGAACTCTCTAAAGAAGGATATTCTATCATTCTAGCTTCTTGTTAGGGTGCAGGTTCACCTGACTAATGCAATACATTGCTCAAGGACACTTCAACAGCTATGGCTACAAAGCACTTTGAATTGCCTTTTTGTATGAAATGTGCTATAAATAAACTTGCCTTGCCTACATGGGGAACTGAATCCAGACCATCTGATTATAATGAGGAACATTTTCAAAGCAGTAGTTACAAAACATTACAAGACATAGAAACAGATAATGTATGGACAATATAGAGCAAATATTAAAACAGAAATAATTGAATAAAAATGATGGACGTCTTTATGCATGTTCATTAATCCAGGTAAGAAAATCACGGAAAGGTGAATCAGTTCATCTGTACACATTTATTGAAACATTTCTCTCAATAAAGGTTGTGTCCGGATGAACTGATTCACCTTTCTCTGAAAATTTTGGGGATGTAACAGAGTACAAGAAAAAAACAAACACAAAACACTGAACAGTATAACAGGCCTACTAGAGTGCCAGTTTATAAAAAAAAAAAGGTTTTTAAGAATCATCGTCATCGGCAGTCACTCAGGGTCGAGTATAACTGTCCTCCTTCTTTGTCCTTGTGGGTCTTCAGGTGGGCAAAGAGGCCGATCCTGGAGCCGCATATTTTGGTGCAGTGTGGGCAGGGGTGGGCAGTGGTAGTCATGGGATTGGTTTGGACCTTTTTGGTGGAAACTCCCTCCGTTCTGAGTATGCGCTTGTCTTCTGCAGCATGGCGGAGATCATTATTATATAGTGCAGCTCCTTCCTGGACAAGTTTTCTCCAGGTTGCCCTGTTGGTTGCTGTGTCCTCCCAGGTCTTAGGGTCTATGTGGCATTTTTTGATGTTCACTTGGATGTTATCCTTATACCTTTTATTTTGACCTCCCGGGGCACGTTGTCCTGTGAGAAGCTGTGAGTATAGGACTTGTTTTAGAAGGTGAGAGTCAGGCATACGGATGACATGGCCAGTCCATCTAAGCTGGTTTTGGGTGATGGTGGCAGTGATAGTGGGAATGTTAGCCTCCTCCAGGATGCTGGTGTTGGTGTGTCTATCTTCCCACGGGATGTTGAGGATTTTTCGGAGGCACCTCTGATGATGTGCGTCTAGTGCCTTCAGGTGCCTGCTGTATGTGGTCCAGGATTCTGATCCATACAGTAGGGTAGGCAACACTACCGCCGTTTTTAAGAATATGACATGACATGACACGCAATCTGCTACTGTGAACACCTTGAGAATAGCATGTAAAAACAACAAAGCCAGTCATGAACTGTGAGCTGGGGACTGCATTCAGGCTTGTACATTACCATATCCGGTTTGTATTCTGAGGTCATACATAGAAAAGTTATAAAAGAAGATTTAGATCTTTAAAATTAAATCTGATATTTACAGGATGCACAAGCCAGTGCATTCTTAGTGCCAGTCCCAATCCCGGATAAATGGGGAGGGTTGCGTCAGGAAGGGCATCCAACATTGAATCTTTGCCAAATCAAATATGCGGATCATGAATCAGATTTCCATACTGGATTGGTTGAGGCCCAGGTTGCCAATGACTGCCACCGGTACTGTTGTCCAGCAGGGTGCTGGTGGAAACTATGCTACTGTTGGGAAAAGGAGAAGGAGAGGGGTGTTACATTCTGGCACTATTACGACAGTAAATTGCTTTACGTTAATTTCAGTGTTGTGTTTTGATCAGTGACCACCTCATATTGTACACAAACTGTGACAAGATTAGGGAAAGACTGTTGCTAGAAAACGATGACCTGACACTGGCAGCAGCTCTACAACTAGCGGTTCAGGTCAAATCGGCTTTGGAATGTGCTGCCAGTTTGTCTGCCTCTTCCAACTCGCCAGCAGACGCACCCCCTCAGCATGAGTGCAGAGTCTGCAGACAGCAGCAGGGAGAGCATACTACTAGCCTCTCAGTCACTTGACTGCCAGCACCAGACATGTGAGAATTGTGGCTCTTCTACACACAACTCCAGAGCTCAGACCTGCCCTGCCCGTAGTAAAACATGCTCCAACTGTGGAAAGCAGAATCACTTCCACAAAGTCTGTAGGTCTGGGCTAGAGCCTCCCAGCCACCTACCACAATCATCCGCAATGTCAGCTCAGGACGAGTGCCATTTAAAACATGCTCATTGATGGTTGTTGATGTCACCCTGCCCCTCCCCCTGGACACTGGAGCCACAGTGTCTCTTCTGAACCTGTCAACGTACTCACAGTTCTTCTCCCACGAGCCACTGGGGCCACCCACCACCACCCTGTGTGGGTATGCCAACTCTGAGACTGACATCGTGGGCTCCCTCCAGCTGCCGGTGAGATATGGAGAGAAGACACTGCCTCAATATTACACACCACAGGACCAACCTCCTAGGCCTCGACTTATTCAACGGCCTCGGTTTCACCCTGTTAGACACCACTGGTTCAGAGATTAACATCGTGGCCATCCCATGGCAGCAACAATGGCCTGCACTGTTCAGTGGTATGGGCTGCCTCGAGCTCTTCACTCACCAGCCCCCGTTAGACCCAAAAGTGACACCTGTCATCCAGCCTCTCCACCGCTCTCCCCTGGCTCTCCGCAATGACATCTCTGCTGAGCTACAGAGCATGTTCGACGGTGACATCATTGTACAGGTGAATGCATCGCCCTGGATCTCCAACCTGGTGGCGGCGAACAAGAAGTCTGGGGGCTGCAACTCTGCGTGGACTCGAGAGCGGTAAACAAGGCCATCATCCCTGACAAGTACCCCCTGCCAACGACAGAGGAGCTCACCGCCCAGTTACATTACATTACATTACAGTCATTTTGCCGACACTTTTATCCAAAGCAACTTACAATAAGTGCATTTAACGTAGGAAATCGGGAGAACTACTAGTCATCAGAGGTCATAAGTGCATCTAAACAAGCATCTAAGAGCAAAACCAGTGCTAAAGTAAAAGCACAAGAAAGTTGTTTTTTTTTTAAATGGGTGAATACAATAAGTGCTAAGAACAAGTATCAGGGTAGTAGTTCTTGAAGAGGTGAGTTTTCAACCTGCACTGAAAGATGGGCAGCGACTCTGCTGTCCTGACATCAGTGGGGAGTTCATTCCACCACTGTGGGGCGAGGACAGAAAAGAGCCGTGACCGGGTTGATCGGCAGCAGGGGCCTCTGAGTGACGGGCAACCAGGTGTCCTGAGGCAGCAGAGTGAAGTGGTCAGACAGGGGTGTAGGGCTTGACCATGGCCTGGAGATAGGAAGGAGCTATTCCTTTCACTGCCCTGTAGGCTAGCACCAGAGTCTTAAACTGGATGCGAGCAGCTACTGGGAGCCAGTATAGGGACATGAGAAGGGGAGTTGTGTGGGAGAACTTAGAGCATTGAACATCAGATGAGCTGCAGCTTTCTGAACAAGCTCCAGAGGTCTGATGGCCGATGCCGGGGCGCCAGCAAGGAGGGAGTTGCTGTAGTCCAGCCGGGAGATGACCAGAGACTGGATGAGCACATGTGCCATCTCGTCGGTGAGAAATGGGCGAATCCTCCTGATGTTATAGAGGAGAAATCTGCAGGGGCAAGCAACCAATGCAGTTCCACGGGTTCACGGTCTTCTCTAAACTGGACCTCCGCCAGGGCTACCTCCAGGTGCCACTACACCCTGAGAGCCGCAACCTCACTGCGTTTATCACCCACAAAGGGGTCTTCCGCTACAAACGCATGGCTTTTGGCCTCAGCTCTGCTCCCAGCTGCTTCCAAAAGATCATGGCCTCCATCTTTGCTGGAATCCCAGGTGTGGTCATCTACCTTGATGACATCGTAGTGCACGGGACCACCATTGAGAGCCACGCCGAGCGCCTCTGCAGCGTGTTCAGTGCGATGGTCAAGCGCCACCTCATACTCAATGGTGAGAAGTGTGTCTTTGCTGCCACAGCCATCGAGTTTGTGGGGTTCTGCCTCTCAGCCAATGGCATGTGCCCACTCCACTCGGACACGGAGGCCATCCACCGGGTCCTGGAGCCCACCTCAACTGCCCAGTTGGCCTCCTTCCTGGGCATGACAGCGTTCTACCTCCGCTTCCTGCCACAGTACTCGGCCACAACTGTGCCACTGCGACAGCTACTGAAACATGGTGAGCCCTGGCTCTGGACACCTGCCTGCTTGGATGCCGTGTGCCTCCTGAAGCCCCAGCTCTCCTCACCACCAGTTCTGGTGTACTTCAACCTGGCCAGCCCCACCCTTGTCACATACGACACCTCCGCCACAGCCATTGGTGCTGTGATGTCCCAGCTGCAAGACGGGATCGAGAGGCTGATCACCTTCACCTCACGAGCTCTCAGCCCCACGGAACAGAGGTACTCGATGGGGGAGCGGGAGGCCGTAGCATGGCCCTGGGCATGTGAGCACTGGCACATGTATCTCTACGAATGCTTATTCACGCTGAGGACGGACCACCAGGCCCTCCCCACCCTGCTGGCCACATCAGGTACCAGCCACAAACCACTCCGTCTCCACCGTTGGGCCGACCGCCTGCAACAGTACAACTTCACACCAGGCTGGGACAATGTGGTGGCTGACCTGCTATCACGCTCGGTCCCCAGCCCACCCTCAGTCCCACCTCTGGGCCTCTAACGGGACCAGGCCGAGCATGACCTCGTCCAGCTCCTCCACACACTCCTTCAAGAGACGGTGTCCCTGCAGGACCTCCAGGATGCCTCAGCTGATGACCCCACCCTCTCTACACTCTTGACCTACATCAGGCAGGGCTGGCCGGTGAGGGTACCAGACAAGCTGCTCCCCTACTTCAGGGTCAATGACGAGTTGTCATGTTGGAATGGCAGCTGCATCGCTCACGGGCTCTGCTCTGCACTGTGGCCCCTGGTGCCCTTCGGGTGCGTATCCTTGCTATGGCGCACGAGGGCCACTCGGGCATAGTCAGGCTCAAACAGCGGTGTCACGATGTTGTGTGGTGGCCAGGCATCGACAGGGAAATTGAGACCCTGGTCAAGGACTGCACTGCCTGTCTCCTCAGTGGTAAGACCAGGGCTCCAGCCCCTCCCCCGTCCATGCAGCCATTGGACTGGCCGTCCCAACCCTGGGAGCACCTGCAACTTGACGTCTGCGGCGAGCTGTGCGGGGTACCATATCACCAGCTTTTTCTCGTCGTGGTCAGTCTACGACCTCCACTCTAGGTGGTCCGAGGTGACAACTGTGGGCTCAGTCACAGCCAAGTCGTTGATCGACGCCCTGTTTGCACGTTGGGGTCTGCTCAAGAGGATCACGACCGACAATGGCGTGGTGTCCCACGAGTTGTCCTCCTAGCTGGCGGGGAAGGGTATCCGCCATATCCGCACAGCCTTTTACAACCCTCCTGTGAGCGGGGGGGGGGGGTTTGAACGGCTGGATCAATCACTGAAAAATGGAATAAGGGCCCACCTAGCACAATGGTGCACGCTCACCACCAGACTCCTCCAGACGCTGCTGCATTACCGCACCACCCGACACGCCACTACAGGAGTCTCCCCAGCTTCCCTTATGCTGGAGCTCCCGCTCCAGCTACCTCTGGACAGGTTCCGCCCTACACTGGCTCAGGCCCCAGTCCTTCCAGTTCAAGACACAGTTGCCACATGCCAATACCTGATGAAGAATCACTTCGACAGGGCCCGACATGCCAGACCATCTTTCATCGCCATCTTGGACTAGGTCAGGATTCGGCGACCGTACCATGACAACAAGCGCCAATCGTTCTGGTCAGACCCTGTTCAGGTCAACCAACAGATTGGCCCAGCTTCATTCAGGCTTGCCGACGGCACTCGCTGGCATGCTAGCTGCCTGCGTAAGGTGCAGGCCCCCTCTGGGCCGAGACTGAGTGTGCCGGCCGCACGGTTCAATGCCGCAGCAACACCAGCCCCTCCAGCCCAACCTTATGCAGTGGGATCACTGCCAGTAGTGGCTGCACCTGAGCCCTGCCCGTTCAGGACACGCAGCAGACCCGGGCACCTGCGTGACTTTGAGACTGAGTACCACTCCTAGGTTATGGGAAGGGGGGGGGGGGTTACATCTGGGCACTATTACGACAGTGCATTGCTTTATGTTAATTTCAGTGTTGTGTTTACGTCACCTGTTTGCTTGATGGTCAGTTTGGTATGTTAATTAAATGGAGTAGGTTCAACTCCAAACACAGCTCCGGTTTTGTCTGTTATTTCAACATATCAAGGGGGAAGGCCTGTGTAGAGGCAGCAGGAGAGGAGGAAGGGTAAGAGTGTGGAGGTGAGAGTTGGAACGTTCAATGTGGGTACTATGACTGGTAAAGGGAAAGAGCTGGCTGATATGATGGAGAGAAGAAAGGTAGGTATGCTGTTTGTGGAAGAGACCTGTTGGAAGGGGAGTAAGGCCAAGAGCATCGAAGGGGGGTTCAAACTCTTCTACCATGGTGCACAAAGGAGGAGAAATGGGATAGGGGTATTCTGAAGGAAGAGTATTTCAAGTGTGTTCGAGGTGAAGAGAGTGTCAGACAGAGTGATGAGTATGAAACTTGAAATCGAAGGTGTGTTGATGAATGTTATTAGTGCATATGTCCCGCAAGTTGGGTGTGAGATGAAGAGAAAGATGAATTCTGCATTGAGTTGGATGAAGTGGTGGGGAGTGTACCCAAGGAGGAGAAAGTGGTGATTGGAGTGGACTTCAATGGACATGTTGGTGAAGGGAACAGAGGTGAAGAGGAGGTGATGGGTAGGTGTGGTATCAAGGAGAGGAATGTGGAAGGACAGATTGTTGTGGATTTTGTAAAAAGGATGGAAATGCCTGTGCTGAATACATATTTTAAGAAGAGGGAGGAACACCGGCAGATGCATAAGAGTGGAGGAAAGTGCACACAGGTGGACTAGCTTATGTAGGAGGTGCGATCTGAAAGTGATTGGAGGCTGCAAGGTGGTGACAGGGGAGAATGTAGCTGGGCAGCATTTGATGGTGATCTGTAGGATGACTTTGGAGATCAAGAAGAGGAAGAGAGTGAAAACAGAGCCAAGGATCAAATGGTGGAAGTTGAAGAAGGAAGACTGTTGTGTGGAGTTCAGGGAGGAATTAAGACAGGCACTGTGTGGTGGTAAAGAGTTGCCGGATGGCTGAGCAAGCACTGCAGAAATAGTGAGGGAGACAGCTAGGAAGGTACTTGGTGTGTCATCAGGACAGAGGAAGGAAGACAAGGAGGCTTGGTGGTGGGATGAGGAAGTACAGCAAAATATACAGAGGACGAGGCTGGCAAAGAAGTGGGATAGTCACAGAGATGAGGAAAGTAGACAAGAGTACAAGGAAATGCAGTGTAAAGTGAAAAGAGAGGTGGCGAATGCAAAGTAAAAGGCGTATGGTGAGTTGTATGAGAGGTTAGACACGAAGGAAGGAGAAAAGGACTTGTTCTGAATGGCTAGACAGAGGGACCAAGCTGGGAAGGATGTGCAGCAGGTTAGGGTGATCAAGGATAGAGATGGAAATGTGCTGACAAGCAAGGGGAGTGTGTTGAGAAGGTGGAAGGAGCACTTTGAGGAGCTGATGAATGAAGAAAATGAGAGAGAGAAGTTTGGATGATATGGGGATAGTGAATAAGGAAGTAAGGTGGATTAGCAAGGAAGAAGTGAGGGCAGCTATGAAGAAGATGAAAAGTGGAAAAGTGGTTGGTCCAGATAACGTACCTGTGGAGGCATTGAGATGTTTAGGAGAGATGGCAGTGGAGTTTTTAACTAGATTGTTTAAATACTCTTGGAAAGTGAGAGGATGCCTGAAGAGTGGAGAAGAAGCATACTGGTACCATATTTCAAGAACAAGGGTGATGTGCAGAGCTGTAGTAACTACAGAGGTATAAAGTTGATCAGCCACAGCATGAAGATATGGGAAAGAGTAATGGAAGCTAGGTTAAGAGGAGAGATGATGATTATCGAGCAGCAATACGGTTTCATGCCATGAAAGGGCACTAAGATGTAATGTTTGCTTTGTTGATGGAGAAGTATAGAGAAGGCCAGAAGTTACATTAGCTCTTTGTAGATTTAGAGAAAGTATATGACAGGGTGCTGAGAGAGGGGAGGTGTAGTATTGTATGAGGAAGTTGGGAGTGACAGAGAAGTATGTAGGATTGTGCAGGATATGTATGAGGGCAGTGTGAAAGAGGTGAGGTATGCGGTTGGAATGACAGAAAGGTTCAAGGTGGAGGTAGTATTACATCAAGGATTGGCTCTGAGCCCTTTGTTGTTTGCATTGGTGATGGACAGGTCGACGAACGAGCTCAGGCAGGAGTCTCCATGGACTATGTTGTTTGCAGATGACATTGTGATGTGTAGCGAGAGTAGGGTGCAGGTTGAGGAGAGCCTGGAGAGGTGGAGGTATTCACTGGAGAGAAGAGGAATGAAAGTCAGTAGGAGCAAGACTGAATACCTATGCGTGAATGAGAGGGAGGACAACAGAATGGTGAGGATGCAAGTAATAGAGGTGATGAGGGCATATGAGTTTAAATACTTGGGGTCAACTGTTCAAAGTAATGGGGAGTGTGGAAGAGAGGTGAAGAAGAGAGTGCAGGCAGGGTGGAGTGGATGGAGAAGAGTGTCAGGAGTGATTTGCGACAGAAGGGTACCAACAAAAGTTAAAGGGAAGGTTTACAAGATGGTAGTGAGACCAGCTATATTATATAGTTTGGAGACAGTGGCACTGACGAAAAGACAGGAGGCGGATCTGTAGTTGGCAGAGTTGAAGATGCTAAGATTTTAATTGGGAGTGATGAAGAAGGACAGGCTTAGGAACATGTATATTAGAGGGACAGCTCAGGTTGGACGGTTTGGAGTCAAAGCAAGAGAGGCAAGATTGAGATGGTTTGGACATGTGTGGAGGAGAGATGCGGGGTATATTGGGAGAAGGATGCTGAATATGGAGCTGCCAGGGAAGAGGAAAAGAGGAAGGCCAAAGAAGAGGTTTATGGATGTGGTGAGAGAGGATATGCAGGTGGCTGGTGTGACAGAGGAAGATGCAGAGGACAGGAAGAGATGGAAACGGATGATCTGCTGTGGCGACCCCTAACAGGAGCTGCCGAAAGTAGTAGTAGTAGTAGTAGTAGTAGTAGTAGTAGTAGTAGAAGTAGCAGGACGTTTGGTTTGGGGCATCTTGTAGTCGGGGATGACTTGAATGAAAATGCATTTACTGCATTTGGACAACATATGGATTCTGGTTTGGATCCTGATATGTCTCTAAAAATTGGGGTGTGGGAATCTCATGAGCTAATAATAATTACAAAGCAGCCAAATATGTCTCAAGTGATGAAAACACATTAAATTACATGATCACATGAAAATGATGTGAAAACAAGGATCACAGCTAAAATCAAATTACAAACGTGTTATATCTGTCGATTGCAATATCAATATCCTACATTAACATCCCGAGTGCATCGAATGTGTGATGAATGTTTAATTAATTACATTGAACCGCCATTATTTGAAGACAGCTTTGGTTAAACTCTTAGGGATTATGATAAATTGTGTTTACCAGCTATCGAATAGGTACAAATGGGTTTATGAAATGATAATCTGACACTGGAGAGTTGTGGCAGCCGTGCTTTTTTAGGAGAGCTGGCAAGAGGGAGAGAAAAAAAAAACGACAGTAAGGATTATGAATAGATTTTCCAATTGGGATTTTTGGATAAGGGACACATAATCCATGTTATTAAAAGGATTATGTAGATTTAGAGATTAGGTTATGAGTTGTTCAAACCATTCCCCTCTACGGGAAACCTGGTTAAGCAATATTAATGACAACACAAATCAAACGAGCGAAACCTTTAATAGAAAGGTAGCAGAAACACATTTGTTGACAGCAGCCATTTTCAAATGGCCTAGGAAGATCTTGTTTGCTGCATAGTTTTCTGAGGATGCTGACGGCAAAACCAAGTCTTTTAAGGTGCGACACGTTAACCAAGAATTTAAAAAAAACACCCATCTTGGCTGTTGTGTTTTTGAACCCACACGTCGGGGGTGTGGGGGACCTTAGGACCTCAGGAGTTATGGGTTTTGTTTCAGTCAGTGCCATTCAGCAACCCCTGCTGATATTTACATTTCACATTATATGATACTTCAGGAAAGCAAAAAATATAGATAGAACCTTTAACTTACTGACATCTGTCTGTAAATCATACAAAGTGAACTTTTTGCAAAACAATGTGAGATAAAGTCACACTTTCACTCACATTCATACCTAATATAGAGACATTGGGGTTTCCAGATCACTCAATCTGCTTATTTTTTAACAGTGTGAAGAAAACCTGAGTATCTGGAAGAAGCCCAAACAAACATGGAGAGAAGATACAAACTCCACACAGAAATGGGCTAGGGTCAAACCTAGGACCCCTTCACTTTGAGACCACAGCACTAGTAATCTACCTTGCCACACAGCTGGGCTTCAGTGGAAGGTACACTTCTCACTGACCTGCTGACCCCTTATTTCAGTGTTGGTGATATTTATAGTATTTGGTATTTTCCAGTGCAAAGTCATACTACTATATGCTCGCTTGTAGGAGACACTTGGTCCATATCAGACGACATCAAGCATCAGTCACTGCCTCCCACCCTGTACTATTGTGGTGGTAATATCGAAAGTGATACTTTACCGTTTCGAAAAAGCCTTCTCACAGATGGCCAATAAAAATGATCGATGTATGGTGGGGTGTCGTAAGAGAAGGGGTGTCGGGGGGCATCTATAAGTTTCCCGAGGTTGTTCTTGTGTGTGTGCACATGTGCAGTTCCCATATAAAGTATGAGGTTAATCACAAGAACATGTGAGACTGTCTCAAATCATATTATATACACCTCGCTGAGGAGTGACATTATTGCAACTTTCCTCTTATTTCCTGAAGCAGGCAAAAGAGACAAGTGCAAATGGACAGGTCAGCAGGGAGATTTTTTTTTTTTATCTCTGATACTCTGCAATTTTGGTTATGTGTAAATGTGCCGAGATATCAACAAATACCTCATGAGTTATGTTCATGCTAGAAAGTATGAAACCAGACATCTCTGGTTGTACATTTAACACAAGTTTGAGAAAAAAAAGATGCATGGAAAATATAGATGGAGAGCCACAGTGTGACCCTGTTTAGATATCTGCATTTCGGGAGAAAAATATTATCCACCGGAGTGGCTCTAAATTGTCATCAAGCTGAAAATGGCTTTTAACCACTAGCTAAACACATGAACTTGTGTGTGCGATGTTTTGTTTTAACAATGGATCCAAGATAATCTATGTGTAATGTTCTTGTAAAACAAAATGCAAGAAGGGCTATTTCTTAAGCATGTAAGCACCTTGCATTGTTGAAAGTCCCTCATTCAAGCATATAATTTAATCCTCTGTATAACTATTCACTGGTGAATTTAACTTAAGTTTGTGCGAAAAGAGGGGTGTTTTATTAAGTGGATATTGATTGTGATTTGATTAAACTCTTGCTAATTTGCTGCAAACCAGCAAGACGTTTAATCAAATAAAAATCGATAGCGTCTTAAGAGCCCTTGGTACATCCCCGGAATAGGAGACTACAGTGGAGGTGTTATAAATTACTGGTAGGAACGATACAGCCGATATGGTAATGTTGGAGGAGAGGCGGAGAGAGGAGCCTGGGAGATACAGAGAAGGGGAGACAAACAGAGACAGAGGGAGTGATGGACAGAGAGAGAGAGACAAAGGACAAGACATATCGCTCTTACATTGTGGAGGTAGGATGCTCTTAGAGGGTATAACATGCAAAAATAGAGAGCATGAATCTTGACTCTGCAAATGATCAGCTGAAGTTTTTTTTTCATCCATCATGAGAGATCTTTGTTCTGTTTACTTGATGAAATGTACAGAGTAATGAAGGACATGATCACAATATCGTTTTATCAGAGTGAGTTGTTTATAGCTAGATACATCCCATATTGCTGACATTTATGCTGATAAATGCAAAAACACATAATTGTAGTTTATCATGAAATATACATCATGCTTTAATGGCAGGTCATAATTAGAAACAGATAACAGCACTAATTCTTCAAAGCAATCTGGCTTTTGTGATGGTTAATAATGCATAAAATGCAAAAAGAGAGTAAAGGTACTAACATTGTAACTACCAGTTAGCTTTTGTTGGCCAGGACTTGTCCTTTGGTGGTGCCATATGCTCCCCATCAACACAGATGCAGACAGGCTGGCTAATGCCTACCTGTGACTTGCTTTAATCTAGAATAATCAACTCAGATTTCAAACAACAATGGTACGGAGAACTTTCTGGGGCATTACAGTTCATTGTGCTATTAGCCTTTTCAGTAGCCATGAGGACACAATTTGGCCTCTTTAACAGTGATGCTGATAAGAAAAATGAAAATAGAAATAATTCATTTTTATTGGCATAGATATATTAAGATTTTTAGGCAGATATCTATCATTTCAAATTGAATGTGCCTTACAGCCACACAGATAGATAGATAGATAGATAGATAGATAGATAGATAGATAGATAGATAGACAGAACGACAGATCAACAGAGATACACTTGCATAATAAATGCTCAGGTGAGCAAGAACATTTTTAACACAGTAGGGGTCCCATGATGTAAATGTGGAGCAACATGGTTAGATTAATTGTAACAATCTCAGTGCGTCCAACTGGGCTGGTTAATGCAGTGGATTCTTTCTGTGGCCTGGTAGACCCCAGGAGTCAGGGGGTCACCGTGCACGTTAGGTGTCAATTATACCTCCTCCATATGTCCTGCTCTACTCCCATTTATCTTCATCCCTCTTAGTCCACACCGTGACCTCCCTACAGGCCCAGCAGGGACAAACACATCAGGGCTTTCACATAACCCCCCCCCCCCACACACACACACACACCTTTTGACTTTTAATGATGCTTTCTTCTCCCATGTCAACACTTTCTTTCTGTCCCTCAATGCTGTTTGGTTTTGGGGTTAAATGCTTTTAAAAAAATAGACTTGCTTTAAAAAAAATCAATTTGAATTTGTTACTCTGGCTATTTGTTATGAAATAGTATTTTTTATTGTTGTTAAATAATTAATGCATACACAAGCCAGCCGATTTGCTAGTATCTCAACCTTTCATTCTTTCATCCATTCGTTCTGTCATTCACACACACACACACACACACACACACACACACACATATATATATATATATAGACACACACACACACTTATATATATGTATATGTATGTCAGAGATAATACAAAATACTGTGTCAGTTTTAGCTTCGCCATGACCAAGTTGGTCACAAATCTGGATTCTGTGACATTAAGTGAATTACATTGAAGAGAATAATGTTTTCTACCATAAAATAATAAAAGACTGCGCATTACGCATATCCATATATCTAAATATGTCATTTAGCCACATATATTTTCAAATAATTGTCCGCAAATGGGCGCTGGTGGCAGAAAGTCCTAATTAAGAAATTCCACATAAAGGACATCAAACAAAACGCAGCACATTGGTGGCTTTCCCATCTGGCCAGAATGGCTGTTGTGGCTCATTGTCTAAAAATAGGGATGAAGACAAATTGTTATCATTTGCCAAAGCCCATGACAATAATGATGAATGAACACTTTTTCCTTTTCTGCAATGCCCTCTGAAGTCATTGCTTAAGGCTCTCTCCCCATTTCCTGTCCTCTTCTCTGTCTGTCTCTCTCTCACTTTTTCTCACTCTCTCAAATGCACACTGCTCTCCTCCTCTCCTCCTGTTGGTGCAGGATTTTCTACATCATAGTATTTTGCTTCTCCGTAACTTCCAGCCTCTCTCTTCTCTCCCCCTCCCCTCTTTCTCTGTGGGTCTATCCCTTTCTCTCACACCTTTTCTTTCTCTCTCTGTATTGTGTCTATGCAATCAGGTTGACAGTGGTGTGTGGAGGTGTCTGTGTTGTGTGTGTGTGCGTGTCTGCGTGCTTGTGTGTGTGTGTGGAGGTGGGGGGGGTCTGATGATGTGATTGATCACCAATTTTGGTTTGACAACATTAGACCCCACCCTCTCCTCCCTCTCACCCCCTCACCCCATCCCTATCCCATACTAAACTTCCTTAGTGAGTAATGCCTTTACTGACAGGGAGAGATAAGGGACATCCCTCACTGGGCTCACGACCTGTTCCTGATAAATCACGCTGCTGATGGAAAAGCTTTGAGGTCATTATTGTGCGAATAAAACAATATTATTGTTTTCAATTTTACTTGGCCGCTTGCTTCTTCCATATGCAAGCATTTGTGTTCCCACACCACTTGGCTTTATGTTTAAAGCTACAATCGTTAATATTTACATGCAAAAAATATCCTTTTTGATACCTTTTATTGTAGGGATGGGGGTGTGTACACGGTTAACCGTGTATACGAAAATTAATCAATATCCGTTTAGGGCGGATTAACCGAAATCTCAAAATAATAATAATAAAACATAAGCATATTAGCTATTTAGATGTCAAGTTCCTCACACAATATTATATACATGTATTTAAAAATTTCAATATATCTAGATCGTAAATCTCTCGAGTCAACGGAAGTAACGTTGATGGGAAAAATGTGGGAGTGAGTCACTGAATTTGAGTGAAAGCATCAAAATGAGCGGCGGAAAAGCTAAAGCCTGGAATTATTTTACAAAACAAGCCGACAGCAAATCAGTAAAATGTCCACTCTGTGGCGTTGTTTTAAGTGTGAAAGGTGGGAGTACCGGCCGCTCAATGAACAATCATCTGTGATTAAAACACGCAAACATAGATTTTGAACAAGATGCCACGGTGGGTAATGCTAGCACCCAACCCAGAATAGGCTCCTTCATCAACAAGTGCACTCCACAGAGAGCTGCGAAAATCACCCCGCTGATCGCGGAAATTATTGTGAAAGACACAAGACCGTTAAGCAATGTGGATGCGCCAGGCGTTAGGTCTCTGTTGGAGTATGTTGAACCATCTTACTCAGTCCCAAGCCAGTGGACGATTACACAGCAGATTCACAAAATGTATGATTGAGCCTTGGAGGAGAGAAAGAATCAGTCAGGGAAACAAGAATACATAGCGATCACACCTGATTCCTGGACAAGCCTACCTGTGGAATCATACACCACAGTTACTGCCCACTACATCGACAGTGAGTGGAAGACGCAAGGTGGAGTGATCAAAACTGCTGCAATGTCAGAAAGACACATGGCTGAAAACATCGCACCCTGCTTTCATGACATTACAGAAGAATTCAACATCAAGAGTAAGGTTGTGGCTTGCGTGCA
Organism: Lampris incognitus; assembly: GCF_029633865.1. Taxonomy (NCBI): domain Eukaryota; kingdom Metazoa; phylum Chordata; class Actinopteri; order Lampriformes; family Lampridae; genus Lampris; species Lampris incognitus. The sequence continues at coordinate 38,172,967 of NC_079214.1, forward strand.
CGACAACACATCCAATTTGATGGCTGCAGAGAGACCATGTGTGTGGAAAGGCGTGTCCTGTTTTGCACACACTTTACAGTTGTGTGTGAATGCTGGATTTGAAAAGTCTGGATTGAAGACCACCGTCGCAGCAGCCAGCAACCTGGTCCGGTTTTTCCACCGCAACACAGTGGCTTCAGCTGCTTTAAAGGCGAAGCAGATGCAATTTGATGTTCCAAAGCATGCCCTGGTCCAGTCGTGCCCCACCCGCTGGAACAGTATTTATTACATGTCCGAGCATCTGGCTGAACAGAGGTGAACATCGTGCGATTTCCCTGTTTTAATTAAAACCAGTGTTTTGGGGGGTTTTTTTGTTATAGCCTACGTTATAGTTATTAAGCAGTTATGTGTAGCCTAGTCTTTCATTCAAAATGTGACAGATTATTCAAGGCCATTTTACACATTGAAATGGCAATCGTTCATTCAAGAATGAGGCTATGACTTTTTTAATTAAGATAGCCGATACGCCTTGGCTACATGCTGTCTGTCAGTCAGTGTGTTGTAGTTTAGCTTATGAATTAAAAAAAATCATCTTTTTTAAATCATAGGTGGCCTATCTCTGCGGTGCTCGCAGATCGAGCGGTTGTGAAGGCAGACGCAAAACTGCTGCAACTGCAAGACAAGGATTGGGAGAATGTATCCGACATGATACCAATTCTCAAACTTTTCCAAATTGCAACTCAGGCCATGTCGCAATCTCCTCTGTCTATCCCATCATCCATGGCCTGGTTGCAAATCACTTGCGAGTCAGAGGAGATGCGGCAGCCCCCGTGAAAAAGTTCAGAACGACCGTTCTCGAGGAGCTCACACGAAGATTCCTGAACAGCATGGAGCGTGCGATAGTGATCGCAACCGCACTTGACCCACGCCACAAGCACCTCTCATTCCTTCCTCCCGATGTTCGCTCCGAAGTGTACAACAAACTCAAGCAGTTGACGATTGCCGTGTCAACTGCGCCCCCTCCTAATGAGAGTGACGAGTCAACAAGCTCAGAAACCGCTTCATGGCAGAACATGTTGACGTGCTACTGTTTTTAAAAAGCAATTTCAAGTACACCGAGTTGTGAGTTGAAATATGCTATAGCCTAGTCTGGCCAAACTTAAAGTCTAGTTTTCTAGTTTAAATAGCCTACAGAGTAACATTAACATAGTAACCAATTAGACGGTCTAGAACTACGCTTACTTTTATATCCGATTCTTCTGTAAGTTTTTGAAGCGCTGCAAATCCTCACGTTCGGCTACTGTCAAGTACAACATTGAAATGGTTCAAGAATTGACTTTTTTTGTCAAGATCGATAAATGCTGATGTCAATACATGTTTTGTTCATTACAAATAAAAAAAACTTTGAGATTTCCTTTATTCATTTATTATTATAATTATTATGATTATTATTATTAGTAATATAGTAGACGTTGTATTATAATAATAGTAGCCTACCCTGATCTGTAATTATAGTCACGAGAGGCATGTCACATGATATAATCCGGACATGGTTGAAAGTCTGTCACAATAACAAAAACACTCAGTGATTGAATTGTATATTGATAGCAAGGCTGTTTTATTTTAATTTCATGACACTAGTTCATTTCATGAAAACATTTTGAAACAGTAAAGCATATTCTAGCCTATATTTACCTCCTAACGTTAATCCTTCACCATTGATTGCTTACTTACAACCAGCTACCACAGAGTTTCCGACCAGTATCATTGGCCTCTATGGCTATGGCGTCATCGCCTAAGCTATGACGTCATGTCACGTTTAACCATGGATACCCGCCAACATTCTAAGTGTAAACGTGTGCAAAAAAGAAAAGAAAAAAAAAGCCAAATCCCCCATCCTTATATCACTGACATTTAAGACAGTAGCTAACCACATATGCCTTTTTTATCATGAACCTTTTCTTAGTTGCCCATTTTAATTTTTACAGTCTGTAGTAGGAAAATGAAATGGCGCATAGCAGTTTACATCTGCACCATAGGAGCCAAATTTTGGAAAGTATGGAAGGTAGCACGGGTGTGAAGAAGGTCTGCCAAATCTGGCCAACAAGCAGATTTGGCAGACCAAGCTCATATAAGGCCGTTACTACCTCATCAACAGCTAAAATTCAGGTTGTGTTTTTCTGCCTGGTGGTGGAGAAAGCTCAGGTACACCAGCACCGGCATCTCTGCAGCAATTTCTACTATCACCATAGGTGTCAGCAAGTAAAAAAAAAGAAAAACATATCATACAATGCAGCAAAACAGGAAAAATTGGAGAGAGTGAAGATTACAATAAAAAAAAAAGTTTGTGAGCCCTATCCGAAACAGACGTCTTGTATGCCTCATGTACACAAATCAGTCCCCAAGATGCCCTGTCCATCTCTGACATGTTAACCCTTTCACACTGGCCAAAAAAACCCCTGCTAACATCCGCCTTTTTACATTGACCAAAGGCGGACATTAGCAGGTTTTTTGCGGGTTTTTTGGCCAGTGTGAAAGGGGCTATAGAGATGTCAGACCCCATTAAGCCAAGGGTAGTGTGTGAACATTTGTGGTGCTAATAATTTCATCAGGGCCAGTCTGGCTTTTTGAACTTAAACACAGGGCCATAGCCCGAACATCTATAATGGGTTGAGCTGGACTCAAAGGGAGGACGGAAAGGGAGACAGGATGCATACTGGTAAATTTGTGTGCACAAGAAACTGTGAGGCCCACATGATGTACGTGGTCCACGTGGACTTTTCTGTGTGTGTGTGTGTGTGTGTGTGTGTGTGTGTGTGTGTGTGTGTGTGTGTGTGTGTGTATGGGCATATGTGTGGGTGAGTAGCAAGCAAGTGAGAAGGAGAGAGAGAGAAGGTGGGAGTGAGCTGGAGAGAGGGAGAGAGGGAGGCGAGTTCAGAGCCAGTTCAGCTGAGCACGGCTTGACAAATTATTTGTGGAATTGTTGCATTCACACTCACTTAAATAGGAATCTGTCAGAGAGGAGAAGGCCGGCCTCACCACACTGTAGAACAGTGTCTTCCGTGCTGTCATACCACCCTCCTCCTTCCCCCTCCACTCTCCTCCTGCACCCTTCTGCTGCCTCTCTGTCGCGCGCTCTCTCTCTCTCTCTTTTCCAGGCCTTTCTCCCCTCCAACCCCTTTTGCGCAGCCTATGATGGATTGAGCCTAATGCAAATTTACAACCATTTTATATGTCGATGCCTCCCCTGGCCGACCGCCGGAACATAGCTCAACATCATGCTTCCAAGATGTCCGCCTCGAAACAGCCCGCATCATCGGCCTCCTCTCAATCTCCCACCTTCACAAATCTCAGCTGGATGGAGATTAATGCCACTGTATGGCCCCAGGCTGCTCCACCACTCTGTTTGTGCATGCTGTGTGTGTGTGTGTGTGTGTACATTTGTGTGTGTACATTTGTGTGTGTGTATGTGTGTTAGGTGTATGTGTCTGAAAGGAAAGAGAGATTGAAGAAGAGTGTATGTTTCTGTGCATTTTTCGGAGATTGGAAATGCCTTTGTGTATGTGTATTTATGTTTGTGTGTGTATATTTGTGTGTGCAGCACTTAAAATTGTGCAAAACACAAGATTCAGAATCAGAATCTGTTTTTATTGGCCAAGTAAGATTGCACAAGCATAGAATTTGACTTTGGACCTTGCTCAACTTAAACAAATTGAACTTAACATGACAAAGTTTAGCCAATATAAGCACAAAACTTAATAATAATGTTTCTTATGTGTATAGTGCATAGGCAAACCTAGCTAGCTCATAAATGCAACATACACAGACGCATAAGATATACAACATAGCATTTAATAATATTCATACAACCTATAACTATACTAACCATGCATACTTACTTTGCTAATCAGTGGTGAACCAGAGCTAAGTAAATAAATCACATGCAGCGCTACAATGCTGAAGAAAACCCATGTAAATACTCATTGCTCAAGCATGCCTCCTAAAGCCAGCGGTTCACCATTCAGAATATGCCTGTACTGTGTGTGTGTGTGCTGACCCCTGTTCCATTGTACGGGATGGGCTTTTGGTCAGGGTTATTCAGCTTGTCTCTGAGATGTATCCCCAACATTGTAGTATATCAACCTTCTGGATGGTGGGATACCAACAAAAAAAAAGAAGAGAAGAAAGGAGCCAGTTTTTCACCCTATCAGCTTGGAAAGGCAATGTTGTGCCCTTGTAATTGAGTAGGTATCTCATCTATCAACAGTGCCACCCTGGATAATAAATATAGAGTACACAGCCAGCTCCTCTGAGATTTAGAGAGAGAGAGAGAGAGAGAGAGTGTGTGTGTGTGTGTGTGTGTGTGTGTGTGTGTGTGTGTGTGTGTGTGTGTGTGTGTGTTCAGAAGAGAACATAGACCAGTTGCCTTTGCCCTGACATACCTTTCCATGCTCTTGAGTTTGTGATCTGATCTTATGAAACCATTGTGCGTCACGTATGTTGTGCGTACTGGGGCGTAGGTGGAGTGTAGTCTGCCCCATCTTTATCTTGTCCAGGCTTCTGTACATGGCCACTTGATAAATTTTATCCGCGTATGATCATATAGTACTGTAAGATGTGAAAACCTAATGAATGCATTTGTGTTTGTTTATAAGTACACACTGGGATATGTTTAAATTCTTAAAGGATTTTGATCACACAGTTCTTATGCCCCCCCCCCCCGTTTTTCTCCACAATTGTACTTTGCCAATTACCCCATTCTTCTGAGCCATCCCGGTCACTGCTCCAACCCCTCTACCAATCCGGGGAGGGCTGCAGACTACCACATGGCTCCTCCGATACTTGTGGAGTCACCAGCCACTTCTTTTCACCTGACAGTGAGGAGTTTTGCCAGAGGGACGTAGCACGTGGGAGGATCACACTATTTCCCCCAGTTCCCCCTCCCCCCTGAACAAGCGCCCCAACTGACCAGAGGAGGCGCTAGTGCAGCGACCAGGACACATACCCACATCCGGCTTCCCACCCGCACACTCGGTAGGGATGCCCGACCAAGCTGGAGGTAACACGGGGATTTGAACGAGCAATCCCCGTTTTGGTAGGCAACAGAATAATACTAATAATAATGTATTTTATTTGTGGGCGCCTTTCAGAACACTCTAGGGCACCTTACAGAACACAGTAAAAAAAACAAACAAGCAGCACTGTATCAGACTGTTAAAATCAAAACAAAACAGGGTAGACAATAAAAGTTAATACAACAGATGAGTATAAAATCATCATCTGCACAAAACTCAATGAAGCGTGTATCACACTGAATATGCCAGTTTGAAAAGGTACATTTTGAGATGAGATTTGAAGGTTGAAAGAGAGTCAATGTTGGGAATTTGTTGTGCGAGAGAGTTCCATAGGCAGGGGGCAGAACGACTGAAGGCTCTAGTCCCCATGGTAGTCAAGCGGGCCGAGGGTGTAGTGAGTTGGAGAGCAGAAGAGGATCTGAGAGTGCGGGAGGGCGGGCAGATATGAAGGAGTTCGGAAAGATATGAAGAAGCTAAGTTATTAAGGGCCTTAAAGGTGAGGAGCAGGATCTTGAAGTCAATACGGTATATAACAGGAAGCCAGTGGAGCTGCTGAAGAACAGGAGTGATATGATCTATGGAAGGAGTTAGACCAGGAGAATAGACCACTACGCTACCTGGATGCCCCAGATCTTATACTTTTAATGTAAATTTCAGTGTTAAGTTCATCCACTTCCCTTACCTTTGATAAGGGAGAGGACACCATTGTAAAGTGCCAATGTTAGACACTCCTGAAGTGTGAATTACATATGAATGCCTGTACAGACACGTGTGCTTAACGTATGTCACTAATTAGAGAATTTGTGGTGGGCGCTAGTGTGGGTTGTTTGTTGGGTGGCAAGCTCCTTTAATTGCACAGAGAATTGCGTGTCAAGTGCCACATCTATACTTGCATGTGTGTTTGTGGGCAAGTGTGCATGTGAGAGGGGATGTCAGAGGGTGTCATATGTGTGTTTACATTGCGTGTGTAGAGCATCACTCTTTGGATGTTAGCCTGTCAGGCCCTTCGTTATCAGTATTAGGCTAATTAGCACGACCGTGTTGACACGTTTGCTGTGTGTGTGTGTGTGTTTGTGTGCGTGCGTGCATGTGCATGTGTGCATGTGTGTGTCTTTGTGTGTGTATGTGTATGTGTCACATGCATCATTGTGGATGTCATGAACAAGCTGACAGGCGTCCTCAACTCAAACATAGAGGTTGCCTGTTGACAAAGAACACTGTCTGACACAGAGGCAAATGTTCATTCTGTCTCTTTCAGTCGCTCGCTCTCTCCGTGTCTCAGGCTAATTGGGCCCTCTGGATATCTTCACTCCAGTGGATGTTTGTATATGAGCAGATACAACAATACAGGTAGTGAAGTACGTAAAATATTCCTCACTCTGTTGTTGAAGTCTGGGAGCCTTGTCATTTGGATACAAGTTTGGGTTATTCCTGGCAGGATGATTAGCGGGATATGTAGTAGCCTTGGGTGAGGTGGCTGTGGGCACAAGGGGGATGGGAGGGGGTATGAGAATGAGGTGTATTAGATAAAATGGAAACTTTGACAATAATGAAAAAAGAAAAATAGGAGAAGAAAGAGCAAAATAAAACTTAAAATGACCAACTACTTGAACTCCAAATTATTTAGAGGGTCTTAAAAACTTCCTTCTCCTGCCATCTTTCTTTATATCTATCTCTCCCTCTCTCACCCATCTTTCTTTTTTCAGTTCCCACTGAAAAAAGGGAGATTAATTTATTAAATTTCCTCTCCATTTAACGACCCCATTTGGAGAATTTGCGTTTGATCCTCACCGGCTCGGCGAGGCGTGAAGATGGCAGGACGGGAAGGGAGGAGATGGATCCGTCAGCATGTCACATAAATATCTTATTAGCCAGTGATCTTATCATCATAAAGCTGCTCATTTATACAGTTAGGCATGTCATGTTGGTCAATTGCACAAAAAAGAAAAAAAAATCCAACCGCATGCAATATTAAACCCTCAAATCTCATGCCAACACCATTAGCCAAGTCTCTGACTCCTCTCTCTCTCTCTCTCTCTCTCTCTCTCTCTCTCTCTCTCTCTCTCTCTCTCTCTCTCTCTCTCTCTCTCTCTCTCTCTCTCTCTCTCTTCTTTCTCTCACTGTCTGTCTCTGTCTCTCTCTCTCCCCATCCTTCCTCTCTTTTTTCCTCTTCTTGATGTGTGTGTGTCATAAATCCCCCATTATGTTTTCCTCCTCTAAGTTCTCTTTCCCTCTTTTCCCAGGAGAGAAGAAGAGCAGGATTTGAATTTACATGCAAGGGTGCTGATGGCAGTCAGTCAGTCTGTCAGAGGAGGTGAATGTTGTCTCCCACTGTTAAGTCTACAGGGAGAGAGAGATAGAAAGTGAGAGGGAACCAGAGGATAGATAAGGAGTGACAGGGAGGGGAGAGGAAGAGTACAGAGGCGAAAGAAAGAGAAACAACTACATAAGTGAGAGAGCTGTGTGCAGTTTTTGGGTCATCTTCACTGACTACAGGCCAAGATACATTTCCATCAACATGGTTTCATTATTATTATTATTTTTTTTGTGAATTGGAACAGATTAATGAAAATGCCAAAATTAAGGTAAAAAGTTGATAGCCATCATAATTCTGCTGCCCTTTGCCTTCCCTTATCTGCATCATTGGAGATGCTGAAATACAGCTGAGTATGGCTGACATAAACTTAAAATGATAAATCCTCCAATGGCACATTACGTTTTGAAAACTCTTTTTTTTTTTTTCCCCATTTTGATTTTGATATACTATATTAATCCCGGTGGGGAAATTCATCTCTGCATTTAACCCATCCAAGCTGTGTAGCCAGGAGCAGTGGGCAGTGCCCGGGGACCGACTCCAGTTCTTCTTTCCATTGCCTTGGTCAGGGGCACTGACAGGAGTATTAACCCTAACATGCATATCTTTTTGATGGTGGGGGAAACCAGAGCACCTGGAGAAAACCCAACACAGACATTGGGAGAACATGCAAACTCCACACAGAGGATGACCTGGGATGACCCCCAAGATTGGACAACCCTGGGGTTTGAACCCAGGACCTTCTTGCTGTGAGGCAACAATGCTAACCACTGGGCCACTGTGCCGCCTTTTTCTCCCGGTGGAAGTTAACACTTGTTAGCTATTGTGTTAGCTCTTCCTGCAGAGTAACAATAATCACTTCTTTTTTTTGAAGAAATAGTACCTACTACGTACCTCATACATACCTACTAACATTTTGTGCCTGCACACTACGTCTTTCGGCATTAAAACATCTACTGTTGAGATTTACCATTAGGATGCAATGGATATATTTTGCGAATGAGACAAGGGAATATGGTGGGTCTGTTTTTTTGGGTTTTTTTTCCTGCATTTATAGGAAGTACCCTTTTCAAAGCACAATATATTGGGAGGAGATTATGGAAAAAAATCTCAAATGTGATTTATCAAGGGTGTTTGTGATTACAACCTTAGCATGTCTTAAGTCTTTGCAGCGCTGACATGATTACAATCACTGTGACTCACAGAAGACACTGCAGGATACAGAGAGAGCGTGTAAGAAAGGAAAGAGTTGTTTTTCTTTCTCGACGCATGTAAATTTATTTACAATGTCAGAAGAAAACATCTTGCAAACTTATCGTCTGCTGAGTCACATTATTTTCGATTCGAGGAAATCAAAGATCTGGAGCCATAAACCAAAAGGAGTCACATATGTCTAGCAATAACTCTTGGCCACCCTTTATTTATTTACCTCTGGTTCATTTCTGCAAATGGTAGCATCTGTAGCTGGTTTGTCACAGTCTGCATTAGTGCATTAAGGACTTGCAACAGCATGGCAAAGGGTGCAGAGTCATATATATACAGAGCCCAAATCTTTGTCATGCTCTCAACACATTCAAACAGGAAGATTATTAGGTAGCGAGAGTTCCCAAATGGAGCAATGGAAGGGGCACATGGACAAAATGTGTTTACATAACACCTGAACACATTTTGACTAACAAGGTGTTAATTATCCAGCCCAGTTTTAGTAGATACCCTGCTAAACTGGCCACCTCTATCGACTCTATTTGTCGAAAAACGTGTGCTCATTTGCGCTTCTCTTGGTAGATCTGGCCCATTGTCCTGTTGCATCCTGTGCATAGGGAGGCTGTTTTATTTGTATCCCATTTATTAGAGATGCAACTCCTTCATCATTTTCCTCTGTTGACTTTTGCAAATGAATGCCATACATTTTTTACAACATTTGCATAGCTACTGATATGAAGTTGCCCAACCAGCAGAGGAGCTTCGGCAGAGCGCCACAGGAGAGGCAGAAGGCAAAATGGGGGCAAATATAATTCAGTTGTTTCCTTTAAAAAGTAAAAACCTGACAATCGTTTAAAACAAAACAAAAACTGACACCTTAAACTCCAGCACAACATCCCTGGAGTTGAATCCGGCGGGCAAGGTTGGAGAATAGTTAACACATTTTCTTCTTCACTGTCCCTTAATCTTTGGCCCTGCAGCAAGCAGCACACTCCATGGCTCAGAGACCAGTGGACGGAAAGACAGAACATGTCCCAATGAAAGGATCAGTTTGAGGTGGGGAGAGACAGCACTGATAGCAGAGATGAGAATGAGAAATGGAAGGGGAAAAAAAGACAAATTAAGAAAAGAGGAGAGGGAGAGAGAAAGTTGGACACAAAAGAGAAAAAAGTGATGGAAAATAGAGCAAGAGAGGGGGGGAGCAGATGGAGAGAAAATGACGGAAAAAACAGACAACAAGAGTAAGAAGCAAGAGTGTGAAGGACAGAGAGAGAAATGAAGAGAAGGATTAGCAGGGAGAGGACACAACAGTGAGATGGAGAGAGCGGGAGAGAGAGTGAAAGAAGGAAAGAGCAGCAGTGAGACGGAATGAGAGAAAGAGAAGGGGCAAGAGAAGGAAAGAGAGAAATAGAATAGACTGACAGGAAGACAGTAGGAGAGAGTCATGGCCAGAGACAGACAGAGAGAGAGAGAAAGGGAGAGAAAGGGAGAGGGGGCAGTAGACAGACTAGGCGGATTATTATTCAGTCATCAGAGCTCTGTGGAGCAGAACTGACACAGACAGGAGCAGATTTCCTGCTTCTCACACTTCCATCTGCCACTTCACCATGCACAGAGGGGAACATGCTCTCTCTCTCTCTCTCTCTCTCTCTCTCTCTCTCTCTCCCTCCCTTTCGCTCTCTCTCTCTCTCTCACACACACACACATACACACAAACAAACATATATCTTGGTCAAGCAAGTGCATATGGCCTCGTTGACATACTCCAAGATCAAAACATCTTTACAGAAATCCTGTTTGCAGACAACATACCAAAGATCTGTCGATTCCTCCATTTTGATGAAGACTGTCCTGATTATGGGAGGCTTTGGCTCTGTGAGGTCACCGCAGCGACGCAGCGTGATTGCTCATCTGAATATCAGCTCTATGTAAAGCATAAACAGAATCTCTTCTCTCTCATCAACATCCCCTTCTATAGTTCCTCCATTTTAAAGCCCCGAATCTGTCTCATTATCTTGTTTGATCTTGTTCTTTATCTGAATAGGTGTTGATGGGTTTGGGCCCTGCAGTGCATCTGAACTGCGGACAACAGAAGCGAGAGTCCTGCATTTTTACTCCCGCCTCTGTTGACGAAAACAAGATAGACCGTCACAGTAAAATGCTTGCATGTATGGACATCAATTATTTTTTAATTGTGAAAGAGTACAGTACACTAATTAAAACTAGTATATCTTGCCATGCCAAAGGCAAAATTAATAATTGATATTTTATTAATATTCAAAAGTAGCACTGGGAATATATTAAAGTGATTTTGCAAATGCAGAAATGATCTTGTAGCAAGGCGAGCTTGTACGTGTGTGTGTGTGTGTGTGTTTGTGACCTGGTTCTGATAAATTAGTCTACGCCACCCTTCTTTTAGCTAGGATCAGCCCAGTCTAGTCCCCAGTCACAGAGAGAGAGAGAGAGAGAGAGAGAGAGAGAGAGAGAGAGAGAGAGAGAGAGAGAGCTCTTGATGAGAACTGGGTCTTAAAAGGGACTTTTGGGTTAAATCGCTCTCAATTTTACAAATTCTCAAATGAATTTCTACCATAGCATCAATCCATTAATTAAAGATAAAGCAAAAACCTCATTCACTCAAACCTTAAACATCCCAAATGACTTACTGAACAAATGTACATAATGAATGCAAAACATTTCTTTTCAATATTGTTTACTGCTGCCGAAATATCGGTGTAAATGCATGCAAAACAAACCTTTGAGCTTCAGCTGGCATTTTATATGGCAGACTCTATATGCACGTGCAGTATTACTACATATGAATTTGTTTTTTGTAGTTGTTTATTTTTTTCTTCTTCTAGATTTAGCCCAAACCTCCCTGTTGTCTATTCATCCCAACTTCTCACAGGGTTGAAGTAATTGAGCATTTTTACTTTTGAGAGGTAACAGGAGTGTGATGGTTTCTGGGATTATATCCACCTGTGTCACCACACAGCTTAACCATCTTTCAACACTCAGTTGATTTGATTGAACTGATTTGTGGATCTGTAATCTTGTTGACGCCAATTCAAATTGTGTGATGTAGTTACGGCATCCGGTTAGCGATCCCCATGTTACCTCCGGCTTGGTCGGGCGTCCTTACAGACACAATTGGCCGTGTCTGTGGGTGGGAAGCCGGATGTGGGTATGTGTCCTGGTCGCTGCACTAGCACCTCCTCTGGTCGTTCAGCGACCCTGTTCGGGGGGGGGGGGTACTGGGGGGAATAACGTGATCCTCCCACACACTACGTCCCCCTGGTGAAACTCCTCACTGTCAGGTGAAAAGAAGCAGCTGGCATCTCCACATGTATCGAAGGAGGCATGTGGTAGTCTGCAGCCCTCCTCGGATCGGCAGAGGGGGTGGAGCAGAGACAGGGACAGCTCGGAAGAGTGGGGTAATTTGCCAGATACAATTGGGGAGAAAAAGAGGGAAAAAAGCCAAAAAATAAAAAAAATGTGTGTTGTAGTTGATCACCACAATGAGAAAGAAACAACTGACGGTCACAGTGCACAGAATGGCATCGCTCCATGAAATGGCCGCTAAATTCAAAGCTCACTGACTTTGCATTGCATTTTTTTACACAGTGATAGACTCCCTTTTCAGAAGGTGAATTAAGTAAACTGTGTCCGCAATCGTTCATGAACGAGCTCAACCAGTGACAAGGCGAGAGCGATTTCGAATATGGCTACATTATCTCCTCATCCCATGGCCAATGAATATTCACACAAGGGGAAGATTGTGCTAATCTAAAATTTCTAATTAAAACTATTTGCTTGGCTGGTATCATCTAAACAGTGTTATTGTTTAATATCGTTCTATCATTCTGCCACATGCTGCCCCCTCCTCTAACCAGCCGCCCCTCTGTTCATATCATTTCACCTCCAAATAAAAATAAATAAATAGACAAAAAGATAATGACGCCACATCTCATACAACCACCACTTCAGTGTGTCTCTCCTTTTATTTTAAGAGAGGGAGGGGGCGGAGGGGGGGGGGACCAGGAGGGGGGAGCGTGTGTTTAGTATTTTTTTAATAAGCGTCCTCAGTACTATTGAGTGGGTCCCTTTGTTCATATGGTAAGATTAATTATGCTGTCAGCCGCTCTCAGGGGCTGCTTAACAAAGATTCAGTGATATAATGGCCTGGCCCTGCGCTTGGCAATCACAATCACTGAGAGACAATTTCAAATCCTCCTCCACACAACGGCGAACCGTCGGCAGCCCTTTTCATCAAAAAGGAAGTCATTTTTGCACGGGACGATGCAAAACATTCCTCTCCTTTGCATTCGCCCCGACACAAACAGGCACACACATTGGTTAGGAATGTGCCCGCATTTGCACTAAACAAGCACAAACACACACGCATGCACGCACGCGCACACACACACACTAGACTGACACACACACATAAACACACAGTTTAATCAATTTCTGTGCGCTGCAACTCTGACGTTGCCATTCGTAACTGAGTGAGATAATGTGCGCGGGGCAGGTGGAGAGGTAGAGGGCTCGCCTTCAAGGACGGCAGATACAAGAAAATATAATGGAGTGACACACAAGATTTGAACTCTGCTATTGTCACTGGCATTTCATCCCGTCGCGCCTTGCTCCGTCTCCCCCTTCCTCTCGTTCTCTCCCTCCCTTTCTTTCACTTGTGTCTGTATTAAACCAAGGTTAATTTTGCATTGCAGATTGAAGATGCCGCACCCGCATCATCACAAGAGGCTCGAGATGAGATAGATGATTTTGTCACAGTCTGTAGAGGAGGAGCGGTGCGTAGAAGATTGATTGGTGCTGGCAAGTTTTACTCAGGAGATTTCAATGGCCAGATTTGTATTTTTGTTGTTGTTTGGAATCCGTCACTGCACAACGGTCTTCTCCTCAGCCGAGCTGAATGTGTTATGAAGGCTGTGTGATAGGAGGCGAGAGAAAGGAAGAAGAGTGTTTGGTAACAAGTGGGACTGCATGGTTGTGAAATGTGTGGGAAGTGAAGGACAGCGTAGAGAGACTGACCAGATTAACACCATACGCCATTTAGTCATATATCTCTAATGAACAACAGACGCCTGCGCGCGTGTGTGTGTGTGTGACTGTTTGTCTTAGGATGATTGGGAGTGGAAGTCAGTGGGTTGAATGTGGGTAAATGATGCCCTTTCAGGCATGACTGTTTGTGTGAAAGGAGGCTGAACTCAAGCCAGAAGATGAAATGATTGAGATCATGAAGACAGAGGGACTAGATCAGAGACAAACACAGAGTCAACACTGCACGACATGGGGGCTGTTTGCAGCTGCATGTGCGTGTGTGTGGACTTTTGGGACAGAAATGCTGTAGACCCCAACTGACTTCTGCTCTCTCTCTCTCTCTCTCTCTCTCTCTCTCTCTCTAAGCATCGAGCTACATCTAGGGGGCAGTTTCAGCTTACACATTCCACCATGTCACCACAATGGGGGGGGGGTGTTTGGATGAATCAGTGGGCTGATGTTTACACCAGATGAGGCATGGATTTAAAGCCCATCTTATTCTTTACTCTCAAACCACACCCCACCCTCTCTCCTGTTCTTTTACCACAGCTGAGACTGGGAAAGAAGAAGAAAAAAGAAACAAAATTAAAAATGAGCAGGCAACCCTCCTTACAAGAGAAAAAAAAGTAAACAATCCATACATATGTGAATATGACGGGTATTTAAATAGCACACCACAGTAGTGTTCCCCGGATACATTTCTTTCTTCAGCATTTCACATTCTTCTTCTATTCTCTATTTCCACGTTGGCTGATATATCCTGCGTCTAGGGTGAGAAACTGATCACGCTTTGTCCACACAAGACAACTGGATTCCAACATGTAGATTATTTAAATTCCTCTAGTGTCGGGGAAATTGCAAAGCTCTTAGCCGTGCCGATTTCAGATACATGTTTTCTCATATTTTCAACGGCTATGTATAAATTGTAATTTTAATACACTGTAAATTACACATTTTGATATAAAACACACATGCACTCGCCTGCACATACATACCCCAAAAACACACACATGCATACACACACTGAGCAGAGTGTATCTCTGAAGATCGTTGGTCTGTATTCGGTGTGTTTATTCGGCTGCCTGTGTTATGCCACTCGAATGTGCCACTGAGTGATTCCCCTTTGACGTAAGGCGCCGACGTATTTAAACAATACTTCCACATGGTGACCTCACACACATACCAGGAGTCATGCCACTGTAATCATGATGAATGGAATGCAGGAGACATGTCACTGCTTGATAAATGGTGCACTATACACTTATTTAGCAAAAAAAAAAAAAAAAGTCATCTCGGGTCTTTTGAATGTAATAATACTCCTCATAATATGTACTTAGAGCACTTACGGAATATATATTTTCTTCTTCTTTACAGTCATCTTTGTCATGTACTTCTGAGTGTATATTTCAGGTCTTTTAATAGCATGCATTTTAATTATGGGTAACACTTACGGACACACACACACACATTTGTATTTTTCCCAACAACATTTCTCACATTTCAACATTTATATCACTATTTATATAAAGATGATTTAATAAAGACTGTTGTCAATTGTCAAAATACTTAAAAAAAACTAATTAAATGCATATATTTTAACTGTTGTAGTATACTTTGTTTCCTGTATAAACAGCCATAAACCAAGCCATACAGCATGGCCATATAGATCATACATAGTTAATGGTGTGCATTGTCCATATTGCTGCTCTGTGCTTTATGAGTCGCACCCTTGGTGACAGTCATAAGATGTTTGCAGGAGAAGCTGTAATATCGGTAAATCCACATATAATGGGACTTTTATAAAATTTCCGTGATTCATTAAAACCTATGTGGAAATGAAGATGTAGTGAAAGCTTTCAGCGTTCCCAGGGGCACAGACAGGGCAAGAGAGGAAAGAGCTTCACAGGGAGCGTGTTCAGCTTTTCTGCAAATGGTACAAAGCGTTGCACTGAACGTGTCAAAGGTTCTGTTTTCCAAAACACACGTTCACTGTTACCCATGGGAAATCTCAGAGCGAAATAACAGATTTGAAATTTAAAATGCAACAGCAGTTCATCATTTTTTTTCTTCAAATCACGGTATTAAGTGTGTTTGAATTTCTTTGTTGTGGTCACTGGCGATGGCCTCTTTTTTTTTTTAGTCATTTAGCCATAATTAGTGCGGTGTAAATGTGTCAAACAATTGATCTGTAAATTCTCACTTGGTGAAGAAAGACATCAAGATGCAGTCGTTGGTAGTGTTCACATCCACTGTCGTTCTCAAACTGTCTTGCCACTGAGGTTTAAGTTTTGTATTGTCTAGCATTCGAGCTAAATGGTTCTCTCATAATTATAGAGATTAATGCTCAGCCTTTGCTTTACCTCTCTCGCTCGCTCTCCCTCTTTGTGTCCTGTCTCTGTTTTGCCTCTGTTCACATAATGAATGTTTTTCGTTGTCCGTTTAGCATCGTACCAGTTTCGTGCCATATGCATTTTTCCTCCTGATCCTGATATAAATTACGGTATGAGTTAAAAAAAAAAAAACTTTAAATGGTCTGCCACCATTGTCGAGTAGGAAATTAATTGCTGGCATGACAGATGATTGCAGACTGGGCTGACGTTAAGGTCATTAAGTTCTGCATACACTGTAATGAGGTAGACACCGATGCACGTGATTGGTTGCCTATAGTTTACCAGGCTACTGAGGTTGGCTGGCGTTATTTTGCCCGTAGATGCTAAAAGAGGAGAAATTCTCTTCAGTGTGCAACAGGAGCTGAACGAGGGAAATGAAATCCTCCCATTGTGCTATGACACATGGGCAGTTGTGTAAAAATGTGTGTGTGTGTGTGTGTGTGTGTGTGTGTGTGTGAGGTGGCGGGGTGAGGGGATGGTTGATGGTTGATGGTTTGAAAAAAAAAGTCTGAACATGCAAATCAAAAATAGTTTGGGGTTTAATGGATGTGTTTTAGCAGAACTCTCTTGGGCAGGGCCCCTCATCCTGCATCCCTGCGACCGGCACGCCTGTCTGGTGGGATGATGTTTACAATAATGGGGAGAGGCAGTCCAATTTCACCTAACACGCTAGGCGCAGCAGCCACCTCTCTTTCCGGCCCCTGTGCCACATTTGAAAAGAGATGAGGTTGAAAACAACACTAACTTTGCGCACACGGTGACATGGGAGGAAGGAGAGTCACGCCACAGATGCGCATCAGACGCAATTTCACCTTGGCAGTGCTGCTTGTCAAAATCAAGAAATATCACGGCTTGTTTCTCCTTCTCTGCCCTTTTTCCTCCCTCTGTGTCTTTTACTGTTGACACTGTGTTTTAGAGCCTTGTTGTGTCACTCACACACCAACACACGTTCATACAAAAACAAAAACATGTACATGCTCATGAGCACACACACACACACACACACACAAATACGCAGACATGTGCATGCACATACACACACACACACACACACACACACACACACACACACACACACACAGTGTCTGAAATAGATTTCTTTGTCTACTCTGACAGGTTTCAAATGGAGGAGACACACACACGCACACACACACACACACACAGACAAATGCCACACACTGCAGGGAACTGAGGCGGAGACAGGAGGAGCCAGTTACCGGCTTGCGGGAGAGTTTTCTTTCTCTTTTTAATGTCTGTTCTTACACCGCAGGCGGAATGGCAGCTGACATGTAGTCACCTCAACTAACACTTGTTAGTTACAAACCTTGATGATGCGGTGACCGCAATGGATCCCCCAGCTTGGTAAAGTTGGTCCTGCAGCCTCTATCTACGTCGCCTACAGTGGATGTAATACAAGTATAAGGTGAACTTTCTAGAAAATATAGAAAAAGAAATGTTGTGTTGAATCCATTTGTTCCAGTATATTGGACAGGTGTGAACTGTTAATATCAAAACAGCTAAAGCAAAGTAATTTTTCAAAACATTTTCAGTTGTGCTGATTTTCTGGTGTGGAAATAGACTATCCATCCATCCATTATCCAAACCACTTATCCTGCTCTCAGGGTCGTGGGGATGCTGGAGCCTATCCCAGCAGTCATTGGGAGGCGGGTGGGGAGACACCCTGGACAGGCCGCCAGGCCATCACAGGGCCGACACACACACACACATTCACACCTAGAGACAATTTAGTATGGCTGATTCACCTGACCTACATGTCTTTGGACTGTGGGAGGAAACCGGAGCACCCAGAGGAAACCCATACAGACACAGGGAGAACATGCAAACTCCGCACAGAGGACGACCTGGGATGACCCCCAAGGTTGGACTACCCCGGGGCTCGAACCCAGGACCTTCTTGCTATGAGGCGACCATGCTAACTGCTGCGCCACCGTGCAGCAGAAATAGACTAATGAGGCATGTTTATTCTGGTTTGCACCTCTGTGTGAGAATGGCTAGATGACAGGAGAGAAGAGGAGGTGGAGGTGACGGTTCAAGCGGACAATGAAGGGTTTGGGGATGGAGAGTGACATACATGAACTGACCTTGTTTCACAGTGGTGTAAAGTGACGGGCCCACCTTTTCATTGTGCGTGTGTATCTGTGTGTGAGTTGTTTGTGTGTGTGCATGGCTACATACTATACATACAGTGTACATGTGCTTGCACAGTCACACTCTCATATGCTTGAACAAAGCCAGTTGGTACACAGTCCGCAATGTCGGCAGCAGGTGCAGAACGGACCCTATTTTCCTGCTCAACAACCTTCATGATCCTCCTCGAAATGTCCTCGATTTCTGATCTTTTCCCCTGACCCTTGCAGGTTACCCCCCCCCCCCAAGTCTGTACTCTAATCCAGGCACAAGTCCTTCACTAAGACACCATTATAAATAAGGTCAGCACCAAAGAGAAGAGATGGCAGGGCCAAAAAAAAAAAAAAAAAAATCACATCAGAGTAATAAAAGCGGGTTATTTTGTACTTCTGTAGGACTCCTCATTGTGTGAAGGGTCAAGGACCTTCCTGTTCTGGCTGCGTTCTCACAGGTTTGAAGGAAAGGTTGAGAGAATGGGAGATGAAGTTCATTTTATTAAGAAAAGAAAAGAAGGTAAAAAAAAAAAGTGGGCAAGGATTTCACTGACAAGCTGGTGGAAGAATGAAAAGGTTAATTGGGCTATTATCCCACTGTAGTTTTTGAGGGATTTATATGATGTCCCAGATTCTCCCTTTCTTTCTTGATATGTTTGAAATATGCATGCACACACTCGTGTGCGCGCACGCGCGTGCACACACACACACACACACAACCAAGTACGCAAGCGCACACATTCACATGACCCCCAGACACACACAAACACACATATGAGAATATAAAGTATCAATCAAGTTGCATTTTATGTAGCACTTTTCTTGCTGCAACAGCCACTCAAAGCGCTTTACATTGCTGGTCAAATCTGAATTTCAGACACCTGTTATAATAGAACACAAGCCGTTTTCTGTACAATCACTACCTATTTCGTATGCGTAAGGCCACCAAAATGTGATTTACAACGATTAACTTATGCAATATCCTGCCATGGCAAGCCAAACACAAAACCCCTAATTTAACTAAATTACTTTTTTTCCCCCCATGAGGTAGAGATTTGAATTTTGCCCCCCTCCCTCCTCCAATTATGATGTCAACTCCAAACTGCCCAATCGTGAGTACATCACAAGCTAAAGTCACCTTTCAAAGTATCCTGTGAACCAATGAACCTGTGGCTTTAACAGATGCTATCATGGTGATGTAATACCTGTCTTATCAGTGGCAAAGTGATCAAGCAAACAAACTAATCAATAAAGAGATTCTCTGTCAAGAAGAAGCTCTGTAAATGAATTAGATTGAATTAACGAATAAATACATGTATAATTATGCCTGATGTGTGTATCTGCATATATATATTTACACACACGCATACACACACACACACACACATATATATATATATATATATATATATATATATATATATATATATATATATAGGGGTGACTAATTTTTAGGAAAAAAGCCACTTTTTGTCATGGGTGCTTGAGCTGGGTCATCGGGGCTCGCCCATTCCCATTTCCTGATTGTTGTTTCAGTTCACCTGCGCCCGTGTGCCTGATTTCCGGGCTTCGAGCACCTGTTCCCTTCTCCCATTGGCTGTGCGGTTCCTACGCACCTGTGCCCGATCTCCCTCCCCTTTCTCCGATTGGCTGTCCGGTTCCTGCCCTGTCCTTCACACACCTGCCCAGTCTCCCTCCCCTTTCTCCAGTTAGTGGTACGGTTCCTGCCCTGTCCTCCGCACCTGCGCCCAATCTCCCTGATTGGGCCCCCCTAGGTATATATGCCCCGTGGTTTCTCGGGCTCCCTGTCAGAACGTCTCACCGACACTCACACACTCACAGAGACATTCACAGAGACTCTTGGTCACCGGATGCGATACATCATGTTGCGTTCACAGACGTTAGGGCAACGGGCCTGTAGTCATTTAATCCTGTGATATGGGGTTTCTTGGGGACTGAAATTATAGTGGAGCTCTTGAAGCAAGAGGGGACTTCACACAGTTCCAGTGATCTGTTGAAGATCAGTGTGAAAATGGGGGCCAGCTGGTCAGCAGACTGGAGGGTGTGGAGGGTGACATGCCATCCGGTTCCAGTGCCTTCCTGGTTTTCTGTCTCTGGAAGACCTGGCGCACATCCTCAAAACAGATCCTGAATGCAGGTGGGGGGGTCAGTGGGGAGGGGAGGGGGGCTGGCAGGGGATGCAATTGGTTGTGTGTTGTGGTCCGAGAGGGTGAGGGGTGTGAAAGTTTGCTTACCAAACCTGCAGTAAAACCCATTTAGATCGTCAGCCATTTGATGGTTCCCTACAGAGTGTGTTTGTGTGTGTGGGAGGGGGGGGGGGTAAGGTCTTTCAAACCTGTCCAGACTGATGATGGGTCGTTGGCAGAAAATCTGTTTTTCAACTTTTCAGAGTAGCACCTTTTTGCCACTCTGATCTCCTTTTTGAGTGTATTTCTGGCTTTGTTGTACCGGATCCTATCTCCACTCCTGTAGGCTTCCTCTTTGGCCTGACGAAGCTGCCTGAGTTTTGCTGTGAACCAGAGCTTATTGTTGTTGAAGTTACAGAAAGTTTTGGTGGGCACACACATGTCCTCACAAAAGCTGATTTAAGATGTCACGGTGTCAGTAAGTTCATCCAGGGCTGTAGATAGAGCCTCAAAAACATTCCAGTCAGTGCAGTCAAGGCAGGCCTGGAGCTGCAGTTTTGACTTATTGGTCCATTTCCTCACAGTTTTAACCACAGGCTTTGCAGATTTTAGTTTCTGCCTGTAGGTTGGGATGAGGTGAATCAGACAGTGATCAGAAAGTCTCAGGGCTCCACAGGGGACAGAGCGATAGGTGTCCTTTAATATTGTGTAGCAATGATCCAGAGTGTTTTTGACAGGGAAACCATTTAACATGCTGTCTGTATTTTGGCAGTTTGTGGCTGAGGTTTGCTCTGTTAAAATTTCCAAGGATAAAAAGAAGGGAGTCTGGATATTTGGACTCCATGTTTGTAATTTGACCCGCTAGGTGTTTTAATGCCTCTTTAATACAGGCCTGGGGTGGGACGTTGACACCGACCAGAATAAATTATAGAAATTCCCATAGTGAATAAAATGGTTTACAGTCAATGAAAAATGTCTCTAAGTGAGTGCTGCATGATTTTTTTCAACACTGTGACATCCGTACGCTAACCTTCGTTTATGTAGAAGCATATGCCGCCACTCCATATTTTTCCCGATAGCTCCGTTTCACGGTCCGCCCAGAGGGGCTCGAACTGCAGCCGATGGCATGTACTATCCATTATATGCTCACTAAGCCAGGTTTCAGTGAAACACGGGGCAGCAGATCTAGAAAAATCTGAGTTTTTTTTTCTTCTTCCGTTTATGAGTAGGAGTTTGTCCATCTTGTTGGCCAGAGAGTGGACATTCACCATGTGGATTGAGAGGAGCAAGGTTCTAAATCCCTGCTGTCACAGCAAGCACTCCAGCTCGTTTACCCCTTCGGTTTCTTTGTTGTAGTCCACACAGGGCTGTACCCAACCAGGTATCACGAGATTTTGTGTCATAGTTACGAAATTTAATCTATGAAATGCTGAGGGACACGATGTCACTGAAATTTTCTTGTCCGGCACCACGAAGTTGTATCCAATGCATTCCTATGGGCCAAGTTTTTCTTGCGCGAGTCACATTATCAAGATGCTGGCTCTGGCTGGTCTGGCCCCCCGAGAGAATGCCAGTCACTTACATATATTTGAAAATACAAAAACTATGGTGATTAGGGTTAGGGTAGTCCTTTGCATGGTCTGTTGATGGAAATGCCTGCATTATGACTGGGCAGTTGGATTCTATTTTATGGAGTCTCGGGTTGGAGATGGCAAGCATGTCTTGGGCTGCTTTTGGTACTAGATTCATGGCTGCAGTGGCAGATGGCAGTGACTTGAGTCCATTGTCAATGTAGAAGTCCCTGTGTATGTACTGCTTTGCATCTCCACCAACCCCCCCCCACACACACACACACACACACATAGAGCTGTTCACTGTAACCCATAGGTAGCAACCACAGGAGAGGGGTGATTGCCAAATAGATGGACTTTCATCCTGTATTACACAATTTTCTTGGTGGTGTCGTTGTTTTTGAAACACAGGAATCTGATGAAGTTCCTATGGTCCTTCCTGACAATGAAGCTGTGGAACATCTGTTTAATATCTGCTGTGATGGCTACCTGCTCACACCTAAACCGCGTTAGTACTCCCAGCAAGCTGTTTTTTAAGTCTGGTCCTGTCAGAAGCCGAAGAAGTTCAATGAGATGCCGAGAGGTGGCGGGCTGGAGTCAAACACAACTCGGATTTGGCCAGAATTGTGTGGGTGGTACATGCTGAAACTGGGAAGGTACCAGCATTCTTCTTCATCGTGTAGCAGTAGAGCAAATTCAGCATGATTTTGGTCAAAGATTATCTTCATAAAAGCCGGAAAATGGCTCTTCATTTCAGGCTTTCTTTGGAGAGTACAGCAGAGGCTGTTGAAGTGGATCAGACCTTGTTCTCTGTTGTTAGGTAAGCATGTCATTGGTGTGAGAAAGGGAAGGGGAGCCACCCAACTGTCACCATCATCTATGCAAATCTACTTGTCTATCAACTGAATGAACTGTCTGTCCTCAATGGATGGGGAGATATTGTCATCCTCTGTTCTTTTGAAGAACTGGTCTTTCAGAGAAATGAGAGCATTTTAGGTTTTGAGAGATGACAGGCTTTGTGATTGTCCTTACTGTGAGCTTCTCTTTCAAAAAGAGGTGGTGGTGACATGTGCAGAAGTGAGAGTAGGGGCCAGTCTCCAGATCATTAGTGTGGTATGCGCTGACTCCCTTAGGCTTGTGAGCTGCACCTAGACAGACTTCTCCAACTACAACACAGCCAAGGTCAAGTCTTTGGGCATAAGGGACATTGTTTGGCCCATTATGCTGGTCTCTCACCTTGTGGACTTTTAAGATGTCCCGGCCAAGGAGAAGGAGAATCTGTGCATCAGGGTCGAGTTCAGGTATGAGGTGAGCAATAGGCTTAAGGTGAGAGTGGTGTTTGGCAGCCTCACAAGTGGGTATTTCTGACCTATCATCCTGCACATGGTTGCACTCTATGAGTGTGGGAAGAAGCTTGCTGAGACTTCCATCTAAGTGCTGAGCAATGAAGCTGGTTCCTCTTCTCCTAGACATATCCATGACTCCAGCACGTGTGCACAGATTGTATGGAGAATCTGTGCCTTCGAGGTTGAGCATGTCAAAGAATGTGGATTGAGAAAGAGACCTATTACTCTGGTCGTTGAGTACAGCATAGACTCTCATCCTTTAGAATGCACCTTTATGAGGCAGATTTTAGAGTTGGAGCTGGAGCTATTGGCTTCACCATATTGCTGTGCATTTGGAGATTATGTCAGAAGAAGGCTCTTCCTTTTCTTCCCAGCCATGATCTAAATCAGGGTCTTAGACTTTTCATGGTGCTGGTCCTGGATGAAGAATTGTGACATGTCTATTGCTGTCACACTCTTTGCATGTTTCTCTTCATTTTCATATTCTTCTACTATACTATGTGGACCCAAGGAAGAGTAGCTATCGCCTTGTGTAACAGCTAATGGGGATCTAAATAAACATAAACATGCTAAAAGTTTCATTGCATTTTGAGTTTTCATTACTTTAAAGGCCTTTAAATAAGAAATATGATATTGTAGCGACCGGAGAAGACATTATTAAATACTATATGTCTTGGTGTTGCAGAACGTGAGGGATATCATGTGGCCAATTGAGTGCGGTGTGAGACTCAAGATGGGGCAATGACATGACTAAAGTGCATCACTCGTTGAGTGAGTGCCCAAGTTTCTCTGTATTGTCTGGTGGTCCCGAGTCACATTCAAAGTGGGCATAGAAACTGTTCAGATCTTCTGGGAGTGAAGTGGCAGTGTTGGTAAAACCATCTGGCTTGGGTTTGTAGGCCTTTATCGCTATGTTTTGTTTTGTTTTTTTTGCTAACTTGGTGGATATCTTTGCAGAGAAAAGAGAGAGAGCTTTGCTTCACAGAGGAAATAAAGCATGAACATACATAAAGTCATAAAACACAATAACAACAGAAAAAAATAGAAAAATTACACAAAGGCAAGTCTAAACAAATGGGTCTTCAGCTGCTTCTTAAAGGTGTCCACAGATCTTAAGTCCAAAGAGAGAGAGTTCCAAAATTTAGGAGTGATGAACTCAAAAGCACAGTCTCCTTTAGTTTTAAGCTTAGATCGAAGAACAATGAGCAAACCCTGATCAGAGGACCTTGGAGACCTGCTGGTGACATAGGGCTGCAGTAGATCTCTAATGTAGGCAGGAGTCTGACCACGCAGTGCTCTAGGTGAACAGAATAACTTTGAATTGGATTCTGAATTTCATGGGGAGTCAGTGAAGAGCAATCAGTGTCAGATGAGACTTTTTGAACGACCTGGTCAAGATTTTAGAAGCAGTATTTTTGACCACTTATAAATGATCCAGGGTGGCACAGTGGCCTCACAGCAAGAAGGTCCTGGGTTCGAGCCCCAGGGTAGTCCAACCTGGGGGGTCATCCCGGATCATCCTCTGTGTGGAGTTTGCATGTTCTCCCATGTCTGCATGGGTTTTCTCCGGGAGCTCCAGTTTCTTCCCACAGTCCAAAGACATGTGGGTCAGGTGAATTAGCCATACTAAATTGCCCCTCGGTGTGTGTGTGTGTGTGTGTGGGGGGGGGGGGGGTGTCTGCCCTGTGTGGTGGCCTGGCGGCCTGTCCAGGGTGTCTCCCCACCTTCCGCCCAATGACTGCTGGGATAGGCTCCAGCATTCCCGCGACCCTGAGAGCAGGAAAAGCGATTCGGATAATGGATGGATGGATAAATGATCCAGGGATCTTTTGCTGAGATTGGCTGAGATCAGCGAAAAGGGAGTTATGGTAATCAAGATAAGATGATATAAAAACATGAATTAACCTTTCCATTTCCTCTTGAGACAAGAAGGGCCTGAGCTTTGCAATGTTTTTCAGTTGGAAAAAAAAGCAAATTAGACACTTGACATGACCAGAGGCAGAGCCTGATCCATAGTGACACCTAGAATTCTTACAGAGGATTTAACCAAAGAGACAAGAGACTCAAGACCATCCCTAATCGTAGGGACAAGACTAGGAGGGTCAGAAATAAGGATTTCTGTTTTGTCTGTATTTAGCTGCAGGTAATTACCTGCCATCCAGTTTTTCATAGCATTTAGGCAGTTATTTAAAGCTGACAATGTAGCTATGTTTTGAGGTTAAATGAGACATATAATTGAATATCATCTGCATAGCAGTGATCGGAGATACCTTTAAAGTGCCTTATCTGTCCAAGGGGAAGCATATACAAGGCAATCAGAATAGGACCAAGGACTGAACCTCGATGCACACCACAGTACAGCATTTTAGATGAGGAGGCAAAGCTGGCAAAAGAAATGGCAAAACTCCTATCAGAGAGGTAGGAATGTAGGGCTAACGCAGAGATACCCACCCACTGCCTAAGTCTCTCAACCAAGATACAGTGGTCCACAGTATCAAAAGCTGCACTGAGATCCAAAATCACCAACCCAAACACTCTCCTGTGTCACCATGCATCAAGATATCGTTTGAGACTCTAAGAAGAGCTGTTTCCTTTGAGTGCAATTGGTAGAAGCCAGACTGAAACTTATCAAATATATTATGCTCATCTATTGTAGTTGTGGGCTGCTTAGCAACCACTTTCTATAAAATTTTGGCTACAAAAGTCAACTTGGAAATGGGCCTGTAATTTTGGGGTAGAGAAGGATCAAGGTTTGATTCTTTGAGAAGCAAGATTCAAGACTCAAGAGTTTATTTGTCACGTACACACAAGTACAAGTCCCGAGTGCAGTGAAATGAAAAAGGTACGAGCTCTGAAATGTGCAAACAACAAAGTACAACAGGTACACACGCATTCCAATTTGCAATATACAATTTACAATCAACAGTTAAGAACTCTCTGTAAAAAGAAAAGACAGCATAATATATACAGTAAAATCAATAGAAATCTGAGGTATATGTACTGAAAATGAGTTATGTGTGTACATAATATGAGTTATGTGTAGTCAGTTACCTTACTATGTGTGTGTGCGTGTGTGTGTGTGTGCGCGTGCGTACTTGAGCATGGGGGGGCAGTATAGGTCAGCGAGGGGGCCCCGGTAAGGTCAGAGTTCACAGTTCTGATGGCCTGAGGCAAGAAACTCCGTCTCAGTCTCTCTGTATTTGCAGCATGACTGCGGAGGCGCTTGCCTGACTGCAGCAGCTGGAACAGTCCATCGTTGGGGTGGTAAGGGTCCTTCATAATCCTGTAGGCTCTGGTTCAGCACCTCTTGGTGTATACGTCCTGCAGTGTGGGGAGTGAGTTACCAATAGTGCGCTCAGCCGAACGCACTACTCTGTGCACAGCCTTCCCATCCTGGGCGGAGTGGTTGCCAAACCAGGCAGAAATGCATCCTGTCAGGATGCTCTCCACTGCCCCAGAGTAGAAGGACTGGAAGATCTTGCGGGAGACTTCCGAATGACAGCTTGTTTGAATTGAGAAGGAACATGACCAGATAACAAAGAGTATTTGATTATGGAGAGCACAGCAGGACAAATCGAGCCAATGACGTTTTTAAACAGAGATGTAAAGGGGGTAAGAAGAAGTTTTCATTCAGTTAACAAAGTAAGATCTTGGAGTTTTATTGGTGAAAAACTCTCTTGGATTGTAGGCCGAGAAAAGCACGAGATATGGGAGGGAAGGTGAGGGGAAAATGTTCAATCTGATATCATTAATCTTGTCCACAAACAAGAAAGACATTTGTTACATTCTTCACAAAATCAGAACAGCAGGTGATGTAGGAGTAACAATATTACTAATAGTGTCAAATAAAACTTTGGGATTGCGCCGATTGTTACTCACAAGATTCGAGAAGTAGCTCTGGCATCCTTTACCATCCATCCATCTATCCATTATCAAAGCCGCGTATCCCAATCGGGGTCGCGGAGATGCTGGAGCCTATCCCAGCAGTCATTGGGCAGCAGGTGAGGAGACACCCTTGACAGACCATCAGTCCATCACAGATCCTTTACCATATTACTGAAAGACACTAAAAGTTATTTTAAATAAAGCCAGACTTGTAGTCTGGTAGATTTCCATAGGCGTTCAACTCTTACAGTCTTTCTTTAGAGGCTGAATAATATCATTTATCCAAGGGGAGGAGTTGACCAAAAGAGCTGATCTAGTTTTAATAGGGCCTCTATTAAATTTACCTTTACTATTACTTTATCCAGTGTTGATAGGCACTGCTCATTGAGAGATTGCACCAAGTAGTCAACATCACTGTGCAAATCAGAGTTAAAATGGAAAGTGGCAGAAAACTTTGCAGCAGAAAGGTTGTTAAGGATGTGAGAGCTAATGACATGCTGGCAGGGTAAGGAATCTAAATTAAATTAAATTAAATGACAAATCAAATAAAATACAGTTGTTATCAGTAATAAAATTATCCAGATCCTCAGAAAATAATCCATATTCAAACCATAGGCAAAAACAAGGTCCAGCATATGCCCTCTGTTGTGTGTAGGGCCTGATACCTGTTGAGTGAGATGAAAAGACTCTGTGATATTAATAAAACTAGAGGCAAAATTATATGTCTGTTGTCAGACAACTGCATGGCTAGTAAAAAAAATCAATTCAATTCAATTTATTGTCATTAAAAATAATGTGCAGTCGGGGCACCTGTGTGGGGGGGAGGGGGAACTGGGGGGAATAGTATGATCTTCCCACGTGCCACGTCCCCCTGGCAAAACTCGTCACTGTCAGGTGAAAAGAAGCGGCTGGTGACTCCACATGTATCGGAGGAGGCATGTATTAGTCTGCAGCCCTCCCCGGATCAGCAGGTGGTGCAACGACCGGGATGGCTTGGAAGGGTGGGGTAATTGGATGGGTACAATTGGGGAGGGGGAAAAAAAGCAGGGGGTCCCAAAAAAAAGCATGCCAGGACTATGCATTGGGACAGTGAGAGGTTAAATATAGTTATGAAGACCTCAGCCAGCTGGTTGGAGCATTCCCGGAGGACCCGACCCGGTATGCCGTCCGGTCTGGTGGCCTTTCGTGTGTTCACTCTGCGCAGTGGTTCTCTGACCTCTGCGATCGATAGAGTGAGCACCTGGTTTTCTGAGTGGCTGGGGATTTTTGTGACTGGGTCAGTATTGTCCTTGTCGTAGCAGGCGTAGGACTTATTTTGCTCATCTGGCCGGGAGTCATCATAGACAGTGGGATCGCTATTGGAGCTTTTGTAGTCTGTGATGGACTGAATGCCTTGCCACATTCGCTGGGGATCAGAGTTATTGTGAAAGTGGCCCTCTATTCGTAGGGAATAGTTATGTTTGGCTGTTCTGATGCCATTTTTGAGGTTGGATCTGGCTGCACCGTAGGCCTCGCAGTTACCTGACTTGAATGCTGCATCCCAGGCTTTCAGCAGCTGTCAGACCTCAATGGTCATCCAGGGTTTCTGCTCTGCGGGTTGATTTTCATTTTCTTTTTTGTGACACTCTCAGTGCAAAAGTTGAATGTAGGATAGCACGGCAGATGTCTGTTCATTAATGTCTATATGGGAGCTATGGGTAGTGGCTGAATGTGCAAAAATACTCCAGTCTGTGTTGTCAAAACAGTCCTGGAGTTCAGAGACTGCTCCTTCTGGCCAGACAGTGATTGTCTTTGGTTTCATTGAGAGTCACCAAATGCTGACAGCCCTGAAATTACCATTAACCTTGATTAGCTAGTTAGCAATTTGTGACCCTTGATCATATAATTTTTTTATAGACATTCAGTCGTCTGACAACAGAAATATACAGAAATGTCAAAGACAACACCTGTATTGTGTTATACGCTGTGTTGAGACACAAATAAGTGATCACAGACAGAATTGAAGGTGATAGAAAGTTGACTTTTTAACATTGCAGGCAATGGGTAGAGCAGATATTTACCCTACTATGACTAAGTGGCAGTATGTCAGCCATGTTTGTGGAAAAAAGTATATAGATGCACTGCTGGATGAACTACTGGGGCACTGCAGTACATATTGACTTTCCAATGGTAAATAATGGAAATATCAAAAGTTGCAAACGTCAGCTGGATGTCGCAGAAAGTCTCCAACAGCAACGGAGAAAACAATTTTAAACAGGCTTGCAGCGGTATCCAAATAACAGCCAAGCCAATAGACTTAGGTCAGATTTAAGGTTCCATGTTGAGGTGGGCGTGGGTCCCACCATAAGTGCCTACGGCATAACATTTGATGTAGGCCATGTCCAGTTACTGGGGAAACTGTATAACCATGAAATGGGACACTGCTCGTATGTCATCAGTAGCCGAGTAACCAGGGAAATGTTGTAAGTGCCAGTGTTATCCGCTTATAACCTGTAGCTAGATAGGGAGTCGTATACCATCTTTTCAACTCAGATATTTTCCTTTACGTGGACAGCTTGCCACGAAGCAATTCCGATTTATCTAACTTGGATCATTTTATTGGGTAAATATGATAATCACATTTGCAAATGAAAAGGGGTCAAAGCTAATTTTACTATTTTCTAAATAATTATCTTTTTTTCAAATCCATGAAAAGTGTTAAGAACATGAACAAAAAGAACAAGAAAATATAAGAATGCATGTCTCAGTGCATTTTACTCTAATTTATTTTCATGCTCCTTTGATCTGATTTGTTTATTTTTTCTATTATGTAATCTTTGGTGTTTGTTGTTATTTCATTTATTTTTGTGACATCACTTTAACCCCAATTTTTGTAGTTTTTACATGTATAATGTTCGCCATATAGTCATTTGTTCCCTAGTTTCTAATGTAAATGTATTTTCTGAAAAAAAGTTTCTTTTGACATCTTACATAGCGATTTTCTTAAGATATTTGTCATGAGGAATCAATTAAATAATCTGCTGCCCTGAACCCCAATGAGCAGCCCGTGCCGACCCATTGGCACTAACACACCTGTCATGACATGTGAAATACAGTGTGCAACATGTGAAATGAAGCGCGTGCTGCTCTGATTTATTTTGACTTCACCCCACATCGTACACTTGACCCATACCATAGGGTGCGCGACGCAAGACATACTCCGCGCTCTCTATGGTCCTGGACTAGACAGAGACACTCACCAGTTTAGTCAGATACTGTCCTAAACCAAGAACATGGCCTGCGCAAAAAAGCGCAAAGTCGACCAGGAAAATGGTCAGTTCAAATCTGACTGGACTGATCAGTTTTATTTTATTTTACCGGACCACGCCAATGCCAAATCTACATGCTTGATATGCATACAGATCGTAGCTGTCAGCAAAGCAGATAATCTAAAGTGGCACTACAACACTATGTATGCTGCGAGTTTTAATGCCAACTACCCTACAAAATCCGATCACTGCAAAAAAACAAAAAACAAATATGATATCATTCAAGCACTCTGTTTCTACTGTCTGTAAATCAACATCGGCACAAGACAGTGCAAGAGCTGCATCATTGCATGTTTTGTGGAACCTTGGTAAAACTAAGAAGCCATTCACTGATGCTGAGTTGATTAAAATGTGTGCAATTGATAGGGTTGGTGAAGTTTTAAGTCATGATGAGAAAAGCAAGAAAACAGTCGGAGCGATAGGTACCATTGTCGGCTATCATGGCGACAAGAAGAGAAGAACTTTTAGCAGAGGGTTTTTTTTTTTCAATCTACTCACCGATTTGAAGAAAACAGAGGCCATATCACTAGCCATAGACTTGTCTTGTGACCGAACCGATATGGAACAGCTGCCTGTGTTCGCAAGTAAATAAAATAAAATTGACGGCCTACTCTACATGGGAGCATTCAAAACAGAGGGGAAGGGCCAAGTGGTAGGGCTAAAGGGGAGTATTGGCAGTGTTGGGCAAGCTACTTGGAAAGTGCAGTGAGCTAAGCTGCAGTTACATTTCACGTACTCCAAAATGGCTGAGAGGGTTATTGCATTGCATTGTGACATCATCCACAATAGCTCGCTGGAAAAAAGAAAAACGATGGAGGTGCATTCCCCGTGCCAATCCCGGACAATATGACCCCCTGTGGTCATATGTCCTCCCACCGACTCCGTATTGGCACGCCCACCGGAAGCGCTATTCCTCTTTCCATCTCCAACTAAATGAGATCGGTCGATGGCTGTTTCTCTCTCGCTGGGACTAAGAGGAAAACTGCAAATACGCAAGTAATCTAGTGATATACTGGTATATTAGATACTAACTTATAGTTAGCTTACCTTTTATCGCCAAGATGTTCGTTAATCCGGTCGATGTGGCCGGATTCTACGCTTGGTGCGGGTGTGTTAAATCGGCGACGCTCCAATGGGACCCCCATCCGGACTGTGTCTCCCATATTCCGCATGTTCACTACACGGGCTACTTGAGGGATGTAGACCGTAATGAGATCGACTGCAATTTCTGTAAAACCATCAGCGGATCGGGGCGCCAAAGGTGGGCTGCCCTGTACCGTCAAAGATGGGGACTTGCAGATCCCTTCGCACCTGCTAACGAGGCGGCTAGCATGGTGCTACCTAGCTATAGCCATGGGGCGGAGGCTAGCAACATCCCTCCGATGCTTCCTAGCTACAGTCACGGGACGGCGGCTAGCATTAGCATCCCTCCGGAGCCAGAGGCTATCCCACCATCCGGGATAGTTAGAGAGGACTGGATCAATGAGATCCTATCTCTCCCTGGTGAATCCGTGGCATGTTATTCGGCGGGTGCGGAACCCGAGGATTCACTGCCTGAGGAAGTAGACGATCAGGGCGTGGAAGACGACCAGCCAAGTTCGTCTCCACCAAACAAAGATGGCGACGCCATGCAACATGGGTCCGAAACATTCCTTATTCCGCGATCTGTTCGCGCGAGCGGTCAAGTCTGCCGACATCGTTACCGAGCCGGGCAATCCTCAAGATCCGGTGGTAGCCGATTTTCCACGAATGGCAGAGAGGGTCAGGGACTCCACTCTACCACCTTATCCTCACATCGAACGAGCGTTTAAGCGGGCGGAGGCGGATCCGCTACTTACATCGTCCTCAAAGTTCAGTCAGAAGGGGGTTGACGTCTTAGCAGTCGAGGTTAGGAACCTCAACTACAAAGACTGGAAAATTCCGCAACCAGAGAGGGACGTTTTATCGTTCAACCCTAACACCAAGGTGGGGTCTCGCGATACTCCCAAACACCCTTTGCAGTGGGGCCAACAGGTGGATCGTTACGCGTGTGACGCATGGCACGCCAGTACACGCGCAGCTGGACTCGTCTCAACGGCTGGGATGATAACGGCGTACATGCGCAAGCTCTGCAGCCTCTCAAACGTCGAGCAAAGCAAAGCCGCCATCGCTACAGCAGGTATCGACGGGGCCGAGTTCGGTGACGTAGTGGCCAGCGAAGCAGGTTGTGAGTACATCTTGGAAATGGCACGCATAGCTGACTCCCTGGGATCGCTGCTGTATTCCATCGCTCTAGAGTGCGGTTCTAGCGCAGCTGCCTCCACCCTTTCGCGCAGACGTCTCTGGCTAGAGACAGCCGGGGTAAAAGAGGAATTCTGCAAGGAGTGGATGGCCCACTCCTGCGCAGGGAACCAGGGCCTGTTTGGAACGACCCCGGACATTATCAGCAAATACAAGGCCGCCCAGGCTGAGCACGAAACCTTGCACAAGGAGCTTCTCCCGATGATGAAGAACCCGCCTACCCCTAAGCCCGCGGTGGGCACAGGGCAGGGGGACAAGCCTGCGCGCAAGCAGAAATGGAGAGAGACTTATCCAAAAAGAGGTGGTAAAGTGGGGCGCGGGCGTGGACAGGGCTCACATCCAAACTCCCAGTCTTCCACAGATCCAGCGGCCAAGGCGGCCAAGCCGGACAGCACAGACACTTCCAAGAAGGGAGCTGCCAAGTGACGTGTTTCGGCAGGATGTTACGACCCACACCAACAGACTGATTCCAGAGCCGTCTCCGGCGATATAGACGCTTGTTCAGGGGACACAGCGTGCGCAGGGCTAAACACTGCGCCTTTTATTTTGGTTTCTGATGCACAGTCTACTTGTTCTATTCCAAAGGTTGTGAATGTGAATAAAAGTTTTTATGTTGGTGATGATGGTGATTGCGTTTTAAAAGGTTTGAAACGCAAGTCTGATTGTCTGTCTGAATCTTTAGGTAAAGATGATGATAACAATGTAATAACATCCCTGCTGGAAATATTGGATGATAATGACATGAGCGCAAATGAGCCCCTGGGAGGGGACTATGATGCGACAATGTTTAGTCTCTCTGATGGGTCAAATGGTAATTTGGAAAGGTTCAAAACGCCAATTCCCCCATCTGGGTCTCCTTTACAAGGACGAAGCCCCCCCATGGATGCAGGGCATGGCGGGCGGGGCTTCCCCAGACCCTTTACGCGCAACTTACGCGCGCTACCTGAACAGCAAGGTACAGGAGGCAACGAGACCTCTGTCACGCATGTTACACAGGTGGAAGGAATTGGTCCCGTCGGCTTCTGTTTTGGATCAGATAGCCCACGGACACCAAATCCTTTTCGAGAACGGTATTGTACCCCCGTACTTGGGAATAGTGCATACGGAACCGGGGTCGGTGGCCGAAGCACAAATCCTAGACAACGAACTCACAGAGTTACTCTCGAAAGGGGCAATCATGGTGGTTCCTCCCCTAGAAAGAGAAGACGGGTTTTACAGCCGTTACTTTCTGGTCCCGAAGAAGGATGGGGGCATGCGCCCAATCCTAGATTTGAAACCCTTCAACAAGTATGTAGAGAAGGTCAGTTTCACAATGCTACGCACACCGGTTCTGCTGTCAATGGTGACACAGTCCGATTGGCTAACTTCGGTCGACCTAAAAGATGCTTTCTATCATTGTCCGATTGCGGAAAGACACAGAAAGTATCTTCGGTTCTGTTACCGGGGTCAGTGTTACCAGTACACATGCCTCCCGTTCGGATATCGCCTCTCTCCTCTGACATTCACAAGGTGTGTGAAAGCAGCGCTCGGAGTGTTGATGCGCAAAGGTATGCGCTTGGCATGGTTCCTAG
Source organism: Lampris incognitus (assembly GCF_029633865.1). NCBI lineage: Eukaryota > Metazoa > Chordata > Actinopteri > Lampriformes > Lampridae > Lampris > Lampris incognitus. The sequence continues at coordinate 38,207,235 of NC_079214.1, forward strand.
ACGACCTGTTGGTGTTGGCCCGGTCGCCGGAACAAGCAATACTCCATACTCAGGAGTTGATGGAATTCATGGAGTACATGGGTTTCACTATCAACATAAAGAAGAGCGCGCCATGGCCTTCGTGCCAGGCAATGTATCTGGGTCTGAGTTTGGATACGGTATCCATGTGCGCAACCCTTACGCAAGAGAGATGGCATTCCACCAGGACCACGTTAGCACATTTCGTCCCGGGGACATATGTCACTTATCGGATGATCAGGAGGCTGCCGGGCCTTCTGGCATCGGCTCACCAAGTTGTTCCTTTAGGTCTGTTGTTCATGAGGAGACTGCAATTGTGGTTCGCAGTTCACTTCTTGAAATACGGCTACGAACGCCGGTACAACAACCATCTTATCCTGGTCCCGCGCGTGGTAGCGCAGGACCTAGACCACTGGAACAGAGCCTGCGTGGACATGTCTGGGGTCCCTATGGGCCCCAGGGGACCCGAGGTAACGATTTATTTGGATGCGTCCCTCTCGGGTTGGGGGGCCATCCTTGGCTACAAAACAGCGCGAGGAGTGTGGCCGTCTGGGGAGAAGGTCCACATCAACGCGCGCGAGACGGAGACGATTTGGCTGGCTATCCAGCATTTCGCTCAGGATCTCGTAGGCCATCACATCCTGATAATGACAGACAGCATGACGGCCAAGGCCTACATCAACCGCCAAGGCGGTATGAAGTCCAAGCGTTGCAGAGAGTTGGCCATGCAAATTTGGATTTGGCTCAACAGCAACGCGCTATCAATCAGGGCGCTTCATGTTCCTGGGAAGGACAACGAAGCAGCGGACATCCTCTCGAGAGGCGGCCCGCATGCAGACAATTGGAGCCTCAACCCAGCCATAGTGGCTATGATCTGGGAGAGGTTCGGGGTAGCTCAAGTGGATCTGTTCGCATCGAAACTCAATTACAAGTGCCCTCGTTGGTACTCGATGCTCCCGTCCGACCTAGCGCCGTTGGGGGTCAACGCGCTTGGACTAGATCCATGGCCCGAGGAGATGCTTTACGCATTCCCCCCGCGCAGGTGCCTCCTAGACCTGGTGGTCAAGTTCGAGCGCACAGGGGGTCGGTTAGTTCTCGTGGCCCCATACGAACCGAGCACCCCGTGGTTTCCGCGAATAGTGCCCTGGATAGTAGGCGAGCGGTTCGACGTCCCGGAGTGGGCGGACGCGCTCACGCAAGCAGGAGGGCTGCTACGGGAGGGCCCCTGGATAGGAGGCTCCCGATTAGCAGCGTGGATGCTTACAAAGCCAGGCTCTTAGCTATGAGACTTAGTGCGCAAGTGATTCGTGTCATCTTAGCGGCGCGTAAAGACTCCACGTATTCCAGGTACCAGGGGTACTGGAATCGATTTGACCAATTTTGCGCTGAACGCGACATCGACCCTTTGTCAGTAGGGATTGGCCCTATACTGACTTTTGTGGAGGTCTGTAGGAGTGATAGACTATGGTCTTTCTCCTCGGTCAAAGTCTGTGTATCGGATTTCACGTTCTTCCGGGGGGAAGATCGAGGGTAGCACGGTTTTCACGCACCCGCTCATGACGCAGTACCTGTTAGGTGCTAAGAAGCTCTCAGCTAAGGAGCTTACGAGAGCTGAAACTTGGGATGCTTCCCTTGTTCTGCGCGCACTAGAGAAAGATCCCTTTGAACCCATGTCTACGGCAGACATGCGTTATGTCTCGGCTAAGCTGGCTGTGCTCTTGGCACTTACCACCGCAGCGAGGGGTTGTGAGCTCACTGCACTCACCATCAAGGGGATGGTGTTTTCTGGTGATCTGATGGTCACGCTCTTTACAGACCCCAGCTTCGTGCCCAAAACTGTGTCTGTCCTGACGCGTAGGGCCCCGGTGGTGATACACGCGTTTCATCCGTCACCGGTGACTAGGGACGAGAAACGCTTGCACCTCTCGTGTCCTGTACGGGCTTTACGCATTTACATGCGGCGCACAGCAGATATTCGTAGGTCTGACAGGCTGCTGTTGACCTACAGAGTGAGCAAACCAGGTTATGCCCTTTCCACCCAGAGGCTAGCACACTGGCTGGTGGATGGTATTACGGAGGCGTATACCAAAGCGGGTAAAACAGCTCCTAAGCTGAAGGCGCATTCTACCCGAGGGACTGCTACGTCGATAGCTGTGTTGTCAGGTATCGACTGGGAGGTCATCCGCCAGGCGGCGGTTTGGAGTGGTGAGACCACTTTCTTACGGCATTATTACCGGCACGTTAAGGTGCGGTCGGTTGCCGACGCTGTTCTGGAGCAGGCCTCTTAGGATGCTCTCATCAGAACGCGTACCCCTTCCCACCAGGGGTTTGAAGGGTTCATTGGACGGCTAGGGAACGGAGGCACGAATCCTGTCGTTGTTCAATGCAATAACCCTCTCAGCCATTTTGGAGCACGTGAAATGTAACTTTGGGTTCGCGAAGCGAACCCTAGTTATATGAACAACGACAAAATGGCTGAGAATAGAGCCGTTCTCCTCCTACCCTGGCCACAGGTGTGGTGCTCATTTAGTTGGAGATGGTTCGACTTACAAAGAGGAATAGCGCTTCTGGTGGGCATGCCAATACGGGGTCGGTGGGAGGACATATGACCACAGGGGGTCATATTGTCCGGGATTGGCACGGGGAATGCACCTCCATCGTTTTTCTTTTTTCCAGCGAGCTATTGTGGATGATGTCACAATGCAATGCAATAACCCTCTCAGCCATTTTGTCGTTGTTCATATAACTAGGGTTCGCTTCGCGAACCCAAAGTTACTCTACATTATATGACGCTTCACTGTGCTGAGGCCCCCCAGAGAAATGTAGCCAGCTACAGCTACATGGCAAAAGAAGTTTACTACATCAAAGCTATTTTTTTTTCTCCATTGAGCCAACTTCATTCCAAACCAATGATATTTCAGGGATCAATAAAACTGTCAGTCAAACAGGCAATTTTTTTCAATTCAATTGTTTATTAAACAATAAGTTCTGATCTCTGCTCTCACTGCTCCAAAACCAATTTGGCAAAAAAAAAAAAGGTTGCTTCACATAACAAAAAACAGGTGTCGAGAATGTCTGTATGTTCATCTATTTGTGCGTGTGTGCACGCGTGCGCATGTGTGTGTGTGTGTGTGTGTGTGTGTGTGTGTGTGAGAGAGAGAGAGAGAGAGAGAGAGAGAGAGAGAGAGAGAGAGAGAGAGAGAGAGAGAGAGAGAGAGGGTATCTGTATTTCCCTGCAGTAGACAAGTCGCAGGCATCAACCCAAAGATTGGTACATGACATCACGGTCATACGGAAGTGCTTCTGTGGGCTACACATACAGGTCCGTGTATGGCGATGGCGTCATTTACTGATTTAGCAGATTTATTTTAGACTACAGCAGAAAGCTCCACTGTGTTTGAGCTTCAGAAATGTTGGGGGAAATGTAGCTTGTGTGAACATTACTTTGAATGAGCACCTGTGCTGTCTCGTCGGTGAGGAATGAGTGAATCCTCCTGATGTTATAGAGGAGAAATCTGCAGGAGCAAGCAACTGATAAAGTATTTGCAGCAAACGACAGTTGGTCGTCCAGGATCATACCCAGATTCCTCGCAGTCCAAGTTGGCATCACCACAGTGTTGTCAATGGTGATGGCCAGGACTCGATGTGGGCAACCTTTCCCTGAGAGGAACATCAGCTCTGTCTTGTCCAGATTGAGCTTCAGGTGGTGTGTCGCCATCCATGCCGAGATGCCAGTCAAGCACGCAGCAATGCATGTCTCTACTTGTATGTCAGAGGGAGGAAAGGACAAGATCAGCTGGGTGTCATCGACATAACAATGGTAAAATAAGTCATGCGAGCGGATAACAGAACCCAGTGGTGTCGTGTACAGGTAGAACAAGAGGGGACCCAGAACCGAACCTTGTGGAATGCCTGTAGTCAGTCTGCGAGGCTCCGACACAGATCCCCTCCATGTTACCTCATAGGAGCGACCCGTCAGGTAGGATGCAAACATTGAGAGTGCAGAGGCTGTGACACCCTGCCCCTCGAGGATAGAGAGGAGGATCTGGTGGTTCACTGTGTCGAATGCAGCTGACGGGTCCAGGAGTATCAAGACAGAGGAGAGAGAGTTTGGTCTCACAGCGTGCAGCGATTCTGTCACTGCAAGGAGGGCCGTCACTGTCGAATGATCCACCTTGAACCCAGACTGGTTGAGGTCCAGGAGGTTGTTCTGGTGGAGGTACAAACAAAGTTGGTTAAAGACAGTGCATTCGAGAGTTTTGGATAGAAAGGGTAGAGGGGAAACCAGTCTGTAGTTTTTGATGTCAGAGGGGTTAAGTGATGGTTTCTTGAGAAGGGGGGGTGACTCTAGCAGTCTTGAAGGCAGATGGAAAGCATCCTGCCTGGAGGGAGTTGTTGATGAGGTGGGTTAGAAAGGGAAGGAGTTCAGTTGCTATAGACAGAAGAAGAGGGTAGGGGACCTGGCCAAGGGAGCATGTGGTGGGGCGACTGGATGTGATGAGGTTGAAGACCTCGTCGGGGGAGAGGGGAGTGAGGTGGGATAGGGTGGGACATGAAGAGGTGAGGGAGGGTGCAGAGGGTGGGCTAGTGCAAGGAGCGCTAACCGGGTGGTGAGAAAAGGAGGATCTGACGTCGTTTACCTTCTTGTCAAAGAAGTTAGCGAAGTCATCAGGGAGAAGGGAGGAATTAGAAAGAGGAGGTGGGGGTTGAAGAAGTGTAGAGAAGGTTTCAAAGAGTTTCTTAGGATTAGAGGTAGAGGATTGGGTTTTAGAGCGACAGAAGGGAGCTTTAGCAGCAGAAGGGGAGGAGGAGAAAGTGGAAAGAAGAGATTGGAAGTTGAGAAGGTCCTCTGGGAGTTTGTCTTTTCTCCATTTGTGCTCTGCCACTCTTAGACTCCGTCTGTCAGTATGTACTGAGTCGGACAGCCAAGGGGCAGGTGTAGTTGGGCATGCAGGCCTGGAGGTGAGGGGACAGAGATTGCCCAGAGAAGAGGAGAGGGTAGAGAGAAGAAGATCAGTAGCAGTGTCAGGGGGTAGGAGAGAGAAAGATTCAGGTGTAGGGAGGATAGAGGTAACAGAGGAAGAAAGATCAGTGGCGGAGAGAGAGCGGAGGTGTCTACGGGTGGAAACCATGAGGGTAGAGGAAGGGGCTGAGGGGAAGAGATTGAGAGAGAGTAGGACATGAAATAGTGGTCAGAGAGTTGGAGGGGAGTAACAGAGAGATTGGAAATAGGACAGTGTCTAGTAAAGATAAGGTCCAGCTGATTACTGGCCTTGTGGGTAGGAGGAGAGGGTGAGAGGTGAAGGTCAAAGGAGGAGAGGAAAGAGAGAGGAGGATCTGGCTTGTCAGTGTGGCTGTTGAAGTCACCAAGAAAGATAAGTGCAGAGTCATCATCAGGGGAAGTGTGAGACAAGTGTGTCAAGCTCTTCCAGAAACTCACCAAGGGGGCCTGGTGGGCGGTACCCAACCGCAATGGTGAGTTTGACTGGATAAGAGACAGTAACAACATAAAATTCCAAAGAGAGCGGATAAAATTGTGGAATGGAAACAAGAGAGTATTTCCATTTCGGGGAGATTAGCAGGCCAGTACCACCACCTCGCCTTCTAGCTCAGAGTTTGAGAAAAAGAATACACATCTGACAGAGGTGTGGTAGTGTTTTCTGGCGTGATCCAGATGATACTTGATCCATAAAAGAGCTTAGCTACTGAAAAGCTATTTGATTGAAAAAACAGCATCGCTACCACTACGCTACTGAGAAATGTAGTTAAACCTGCATTGCACAAGTTTTGTCTCTTTTTTCTGGCAGTGAGAGTAATTACTTCGCTTCTTTCAGCACTCTCCAATGAGGAGAAGCTACACCAGTCGATATCAGTCTTTGCCCTCGTCATCGATTGAGATATATATATATGGTGTTTTTTCCGCAAAGACCGCCCCCCCCCATTGCACAATGGTACAATGGGGGGGGGGCTGTCTTTGTCTTTTGCCGTGATTTATTTATTACAAAATAGGTGCTTATATCTATGTCTGCAACTGCTACCCAATTCATTCCTCTTATTCAATGTGGACATTTCTGGTTTGCAAATGATAAAATATTTTTCAGTTAGACATAGATTGCGCATTTTACTGCTCATTGAATATGCCCTGTTCTTTTTTTTCTGATTTTTCACTTTTTTTCCTCCCAATTTAGTGGCTAATCGCTCCCTGTTTTAGTTCAAACACCCACCCTTGTACTGCATGCGTTCGCCAACTGCATCTCTCTGGCTGGCAGTCTCGAAGGAGACCGCCTCCCCACTTTCGTGACAAGGCGACTCCAGGCCGAACCACTGTTTCTTCCGACACACACAGAGACACATTCACGTGACGAACACAAGCCGACTCCGCCCCCCTCTCGAAGACAGCATTGCCAATGATTGCTGCTTCATCGAGTCCGGCCATAGTCGGATCTGACGAGACCGGGGCGCAAACCCCAGTCCCCAGTGGGCAACTGCATCGACACAAAGCCGATGCTTAGACCGCTACACAACCGCGGACCCATATGCCCTGTTCTTTGAGAGGATTTTCCAGGTGGTTGAGTAATTAATGTTTCTGTCCGCCAATGACCAAATATGACGGCTTAAAGATGTTACATTCTTTAAACAGTTGTTTCTAAAGCTACACGTGTGCATTAAACCTCTTTTTGAATGTTCCCTCTGTTAGACCGACGTATGTCTCTATTTTGCTGTTGTCGTCTCTCGTCATCATAGCTTGGTAGATAACTCCCTTCATCTGGCATTTTCTTTTGAGGGAGCACGAGTCGTTCACACGGCAGTTGCAGCTGGGGGAGTCCAATTGTGATGAAGGTGTCGTTGATTTGTTCATGATTTTTGTGTTGTGGGACGATATTATTTGTTGAATGTTAGGTATACAGCTGTAACTAATGTTAATGGTGTTCCTATTGAATATCTTCCTCAGTTGATGGTCCGGGGTAAAGCACTTACCCAAAAGTTCAAGAAACTGCTTACCAATGTTTGTGGCCACGGTATCTCTGTAGGGTGGGTTGTACCAGGTGATGTTTCATTTTCTGCTACATTTGTTGATTTGCTGGCAGTCAGTATTTAATGGTGGGTTGTATTTGAGCTTACAATTGTTGCCACTCTTTTGCAATGCATCTTGGTATGGGGGTATAGCTTCATTGAAGACGGACTCATTAGATGACAATTTTAAAAGTCTTGTATTAATGCTTTCTGGGATGTTCTTCAAGATGGAGGGTGGGTGGTTGCTTTCTCTGTGGAAATACTGCATCATGTTGTTGGGCTTAATGTACAGCTTGTATGTGCCATTCCTAAGGTCCACTGAGATGTCCAGAAAGTCAATTTGTTTTTTGTTTGCTTCAATGATGATTTTTAGCCCATTGTTTGAAAATATTTTGCAGATTGTTTTCTTAATTTGCTTGACCTCTCTTGGTGTTTTGCTACAAATTGCTAGCCCATCATCCCTATAGAGTCCGACATTGATGACTAGGTCCTGTAGTTGAGACAACAAATACATTCCAACTAGTTCGCATCCGTGTGGCGTGGCGGTCTATTCCATTGCCTACAAACACGGGGATCGACAGTTCAAATCCCTGTGTTACCTACGGCTTAGTTGAGCATCCCTACAGACACAACTGGCCATGTCTCCGGGTGGGAAGCCGGATGTGGGTATGTGTTCTGTTCAGGGGGGAGGGAGAACTGGGGTCGAATAGCGTGATCCTCCCCCATGCTACATCCCCCTGGTGAAACTCCTCACTGTCAGGTGAAAAGAAGTGGCTGGCAACTCCACATGTATTGGAGGAGGCATGTGGTAGTTTGCAGCCATCCCTGGACTGGCAGAAGGGGTGGAGCAGAGATCAGGATGGCTCGGAGGAGTGGGTAATTTGCCGGATACAATTGGGGAGATAAAGGGGGGGGGGGCAATCATTGCCGGTTGACATAAAACGCATCACTAACAGTGCACCAGTGTGGGAATCCAGTCTGGGAATGCCACCCCAGACACAAGATTTAAAACTCCAGTATACTACGAAATAGAGAGCTTTACCTGGTGGTGGTAGGCTTAATCTTCATTGTGTGAACCTGTTTGGCAAGGGCTTGAATGTCATGGACATTCATTTATATGTAAAAGTCCCACATTCAAGCTTTAAACTTGTAATATCGCTACTTGTAGTGACGCCACTTCCCAACACTGAATATTGGGACAAGGCCTTATACCACTTCAAAGATGCAACTCTTTGTGCATGCCACACCAGAGCATGCAGACAAATCAGGCACCAAGGTAAGTAATTGTTTACATTTTCTCACATTTATTAGTAACAAAGGTGGTGACGAGAAGGTTTGCAACGGATATAGCTTTGATATATGTGTAAAACGAGCTCACTTTTTGGCATTATTGAGAAGAAGGAAAGGATGTTAGAGAGGAGATGGACTGTGAGACTATTGGCCATTTTGAGGCAGCTGGATGGGGGCTAAATACAAAAGACGGATGAACTGCCAGCATCGGAAGCTGCCCAGAAAAGTCAATCACAACTATTGGGGTGTCTACAGCGAACCGGCCATAGCCTGCAGTGAGCCCTACAGTCAGGTTAATGCATAACCATAACTCAAGCCTTAGCTACAAAGTGACACAATTTTATCCAGTCAAGGGACAACTGAGTTCAAAACTGAACTGTCTGGCACAAATCCGTACATCTGCCCACATTACATGTATGGGCCACTCAATGCAAGCTGTGGCACTCTTGTTATGTTCAAGACAAATGGAATCCATCTTTTTTTCTTTTTTTTCTTTGACAATATGATGCACCATGCCATCAGGAACTTTTTTTGTTTTTGTTCTGATAAAAAAGTGGGGGTACACAATCATAGTTTTGCTCTCCCTGATTTGAAAGTTTGTGTGTGTGTGTGTGTGTGTGTATATATATATATATATATATATATATATATATATATATATATATATATACATACACACACACACACACACACACACACATCTGGAGTACTCCTTTCCTGAAAAACTAAAGTTCTCGAGTAGTCGTCATGCGGCGGAAGGTGTTTTGCCTCAATTAAAAGACTATACAACTATGATGGGGTTGGTCACAGCACATAGAGGAAAGTATACAATTAATGTGATAATATATGAAGATAACTAAGATCACTAAGTGTTCTTGTCATGTTTAGATATCGCGGCTGTTTTTAGTTTTTGCAAAATTGAGGGAAACCTGGTCATCATTAGTTAGCCTAACCGACTTAAAAAGGGCTCTAACTGGAAACTGAATATGCGCGAGAGCTAGCGTCATGTAATTAATGAGTACTCAATGCTAATGTAAAACTCGAGAACTGATGTAATTGCTTGAGAACCCAAATGCTTGAGTTCTCTATGCAACCCCTAATATATATACACATTAGCAAAGGTGGGAGAAAGTCATTGCTTTCCAAATCACAAGTACGACTAAAGTCTATGTACTCAAGTCCCAAGTTGGTAAGTCCTAAATCAAAACTGGCAAGTCCCAGGTCAAGTTCAAGTCTCAAGTTGAGTCTGACAACTCCTGTTTCAAGTCCCAAGTCCTAAACATTGAGTTTCAAATCCTAAATAAGTCATTACACACTCGTCATCAATTATAATGCCATTTCAAATGTTTTACAACAGAGTAATAGTTCCATCCATCCATTCCATCCATCCACTATCTGAACCACTTATCCTGCTCTCAGGGTCACGGGGATGCTATAGCCTATTCAAGCAGTCATTAGGCGGCAGGCGGGGAGACACCCTGGACAGACCGCCAGGCCATCCCGGGGCTCACACACACACACACACACACACACACACACACACACACACACACACACACACACAAATTCATACCTAGGGACAATTTAGTACGGCCAATTCACCTAACTTACATGTCTTTGAACTGTGGGAGGAAACTGGAACCCCCGGAGGAGACCCCCGCAGACACGGGGAGAACATACCAAATTTAAGTAAGACATAAATGCTTTTTAAAATTTGTATTTATTACAGATTGATTCAACATGGATCTTTAATTATGGAAATAAGGAGTGACTTGCTGCATACTTTTTAAAAGCATTTTGTCGTTAGGCTTCAAGAAGACATAAAATCTTTCAAGTCAAAAGGCTCAAGTCCATGTGAAATCATGAGTAATGGTGTTAAAGTCAAAGTCAAGTTGCAAGTCTTCTTCAGTTTTGTCAAGTCAGGTGTAAAGTCATCAAATCTGGGATTTGAGTCTGACTCAAGTCCCATCGATGTGAACCGACTCAACACTTCTGCACATTGGCATTTCATCGTTTTGTAAATTTACAAAACTAAAACCTTCAAACATGTGGAATGATAATGATAACCTAATGCCAATGCAATACCAGGTTATCCAAGCTGCAATTGCTTATAAACAGATCCACCCCCCCCCACATCACTTAGAAACACACACACACACACACACACACACACACACACACACACACACTACAAACACTACATGCAACAGTTTTTTCACTGACTTACACCATGCACAGAGGGAGACAGATGGGGAGATGGAGGAGAGAAAGAATGGAGAGGAAGGCAGCACTCTGCCCTGAGAGTGGCCTCTTGATTAGAGACCACTCATTTGTTATGCTCTCTGGCAAATCAGTGACCACTCACATGACAAAAATAACGGAGAAAAAATGAACAGCTGTCAAAGTGTGATGTGTTAATTTCCTGACCGTCTCAGTGCTGAAACCAATTACTGATTTAAGGGCAAGGAGAAAGAGGCCCTTTGCACAAGCTCATTAGGCTCTTTCAGGACTAAAAGGACAAAAGCAAAACAAGTGGAAGAAAGGGTGGAGTGTGGGGGGAGGGGAGTTCCACACTTTATTGTTGCTTTCAGATGAAAACCTTGCATGTCAAACTTGTTTTCTTTTTTTATAACTAATAAAACAAAAAGAAAGACATAGTATGCCCCAACTGATGATGTTTTGTGAAATTACGTCATTGGTTCCATAAACTGGATTTCTTAAAATGTACTCAGTATAATAATTTTATTATTATTATTATTATGGCGGCACGGTGGCATAGTGGTTAGCACGGTCGCCTCACAGCAAGAAGGTCCTGAGTTCAAGCCCCAAGGTAGTCCAACCTTGGTGGGTCATCCCGGGGGCTCTGGTTTCCTCCCACAGTCCAAAGATGTGTAAGTCAGGTGAATTGGCCGTACTAAATATTCCCTAGGTATGAATTTGTGTGTGTGTGTGTGTGTGTGTGTGTGTGTGGGCCCTGTGATGGACTAGCAACCTGTCCAGGGTGTCTCCTTGCCTGCCGCCCAATGACTGCTGTGATAGGCTCCAGCATCCCCGTGACCCTGAGAGCAGGATAAGCGGTTAAGATAATGGATGGATTATTATTAAATAATAATAATAATATAATGATACTAATAATGATAATAAGAATAATAACTTCCATTGGAACATTAACATCGGGGTTGCAATGCTTTCACACAACAGCAGAGATAATCTGTTATTCATAGACAACATCCATTCAAACTCCTTGGCTTAAAATGGATGCCTCGCCCCACCTCGTCAACTGAGGCTGGACAGTAATCATGATTATGTATTGTTCTTGTTATGTATTAACTTTTTGCAGTCATTCTGATTGGTGATGAAGAACGAAGGAACAGATCATTGTAAACACCTGTCATATGTAATTTCCTCATTATAAAAGGGACACGGAATTGGAGAATGGCACTGATGATGGTGGAATGACTGGGCCCTTTTCCACTGTTTGTCACCATGTGCACTTGAGCACATTGCATTTTAAATTCTATCCGAAGCATAAAAAAAATAAATTAAGGAAGTTTTTGATTCAGCCACTGAGCATTTGTGCTTTTTCGGCAGCATGCAGGTGTCCTATACGCTAACATGATTCGGTTTCTGTGACTTCAGAGATCTACACACCTGCAGAAACAGGTTTTCAGTGGCAAAAGTTGGCATGACAGTGTTTTCCCTCAACAATTATTTTAATATAATGCTGATTTTGTTTTTTGGCACTATTTTAAATAGATTTCCACTCCAAGTAGTAGGCTGGATTTAGCTAGCTAAATACCATGTTATAGCTACCATGGCTAATGAGCTAATCTTGCTGAGCAGCACTTTAGAATAGGATTACTTCAACTAGACACCTTCGTGTGTATGGTCCAATCTAGTCTGGAATATCTTTCTCATTGCTAACTCACTTTATTTCTCTCTCTCTCTCTCTCTCTCTCTCTCTCTCTCTCTCTCTCTCATCCCATTTCTCTCCATCTTTCTCCCCCACATCATCTTATTCAGAGGGGGACAACAGGGGGGCAACCGTATCCCCAGCTGGCCTGCTCTGCTCAGCTATTCTCCACCAGCAGATTTAATGTAGAAATATTTATCCACCCTCCTCTGTGACCAGCTCTTTACCTGTGGGTTACTCTAGCAGTGGGCATGGCACCTTTAGTCCTTAGTTTAGTGCTGGTCCATGTCCCTATCTCCATCCGCCTGCTCAGTCTGATCTGCTACTAATACCTTTGTCTAATGGTATCAATGGCCATATATCACCACAGGTGTGGGGAGAGAGACAGCAAGATAGATAAAACAAAGTAACTGTGATTCACACATGTGCCTCCTTGACAGGGTTTGAGATTAAAATAACATAGTAATTACAAAATTGTGACAAATATGTTTCACGCAATAATATGACAGATCCATACTCTGATTAGACAACAAAGATGATCACTTGTTGATTTTCTTAAAGGAAGGAGCAAAGTATTTTAAAATGTCTTTAGCTGAGATAATTTAAACACAGATATTGTGTGAAACACTGATTATGGATAGTATGGTTAAAAAAAAAGTAATTTTAAATCAGTTTAAATTGTCTGAAACACAGACTGCTGCTCTGTTTGTATTGTAATGTAAAAAGGCTTTTATCACAAATCTAAATGCTGATGCATTTCAGTATTTGTATAATTTGGAGATATTTTGGAGACGGGAAATCCAAGAGAGATCATAATGTTACTGCATTAGAACAAGTAGGTGGACAGTTTTACTCATTACAGTTTTAAGCAGGTAATCAGCAATCTCTTGACATTTTCCCATAAAAGTAACCTCCCACCCCCCACCACCACCACCCCAAAGCCTATTAAATTAAGACTCACAGACATTGGCCTTAAATCAAATGTTCAAGTCCCTAACAAGGTTAGTCGTCACGCGGCCATGGTCACCAATCAGCTTCTAAATGAAGGCAGATATTAATGAGGTCTTGATGGAGCTGGGATTTGGTGGAAAATGCCTTGATGTTGAGCGCTAAAAGAAGACATTCTCATCAGTAGCCTTCTCTGAGTCTTTAGAGATCAAATTATGTCCGGATATCAAATACATGAGTGACTTGCACTTGATTTTAAAAAAAAAAGAAGAAAAGAACATGAAAACACAAACGCATTCCTTGACTCTCTTACAATACAGAGAATCGGGAGCCTAAATCAGAAAATGATAAATTGGTGTTTTTTTTTTCTTGTTTATAAATAGACGATTATCTTTAATTTCTTTAGATGAAATGCGGAGTGTCTCCCATGAGATGTGTGTGGATAGTTATTTTGCACATCTTGCATATTTAATTTATACAATTGGGCTTGAGTAAACAAACTTTCTCTGATAAACTGACGGAAATACATGCAAAATCAGTTGTTTGAAGTGTAAAAATGTAATTTTGACGGTACATAGAGGCCATCTGACTAATGGTATTGTCATCCTAATGTATTCTGTTGCTGCACTGAAAAAGTAATTTTTCCTATGTTTAACATAATTACAAATTATAGCTAAATATGAACGTATGATGCCATTTTCAAAAAATCACCAGTTTAAAACCAATCAGCAATTAATAATGCCACCCTTGTCTGGAAAATTCAAATATTATTGCTTTAAAGCCAAATAGGGCCAAGATATTAGATTAAACAGCTTTTATTTTGTTTATTTCTTCCAGGAGTTTACGTAGCTTCTTTTCAGTACAAGCCTGCCTTGAAATTACCATTTCAGTTGTTTCCTCAAACAGCAAAAAGTTTCTCTTCAATTATCTGATATGTAGGAAATATACTATATATTTACAAGTATTTATAATCGTGTCACATTGCATATTAATAGCATTAAAATCATTGATATATTTGCAATTCCACAATGTAAAAGTGTAATACTTCAAACAATTTACTCATAATTTTAATGTAATTTGTTGTAATTTTAACAAATGAGAACACACAGACAATTTAAGAAATGAATTACTGCTCTCTTGCTACCTTGAACTCCATCAGAAAATAACAGAAGAGTTGGTTGATCTAGTCAACCTCATGAGTAAGCAGTAATCTCATTAGGATGACCTCAGACTTTTAATCTTATTTACAGAGTAACATCTCCTCTGGCTCTCTGCGCATCTTGGGCCTTGTGAGACATTGTATTCTCCAGCGGACATCAACGGTGACTAGGACTGGCCTCTGCGTAGGAGGACAGCTTGATCCTCGGGCTTCTCTATTGACTGGTATTGGTGCAGCGGTTCTGGCTGGCTGCTTCCCCAAGGCCGGTATTGACACCCGAGGTTCTGGTTTGGATAACAGGGTCGCAGGACTCAGACTCCCCAACTTTGATTAATTGAGGACTAGCTTTGATTAATGATGCCTGCTCACCACAATCTTCTTGCTGTGAGTTCAAACTTTTTTGAATAGCCCCAGCTGCAGACAAGACCTCCTGTAAAGGTCCACAGCAGCCCAGTGTAACTCAATGTAGCTTTTACAACACATATTCATGCAGCAATGTTTCCTTTCATTTGTGTATGAAGGTCATTAAGTGTTACATGCTGTACCACTAAGTACCTTAAAATGTCTCAGTTGGTCTCATTGTCTACTGTCTTACCATGACCGCCTTTGGAAAGCATACCAAAGGCAGTAAAAACAACTGACTGTATTGTCTTATTGCAACACTGGACAGCATATTATGTGGTTTAGCTGACTCATTGGACATAGTTCAGTGAAACTGCGTCACTCAAGATGCACAAAATACAGAATATCTGCATGAACTAGAAGCTCATAAGAGGTCCCCTCCTTCCCCCACTGTAACTTATAATAGAGTATAAAGTAAGCAGTTTTCATGGGTAGCATACACTGGTGTGGGCTCTAATGCATGCAGTTTGCGCAGCTGTGGTGCGGGACAGCAGACAGCTGATCATGGCGTGATTTATGATGGTGACCGCTGGCTGCATGGTGCGGGCTAATGACACATACACTAAAGTCATTGATTTGTATGAATGGCCTCCGCTCTTCATCTATCACAATTTAATGTTGGAGTTTGCAATGCAGAGGTAGTGAGGAGGAGGAGGGCGAGGCGTAGAAGAAGAGCGAGCAGAGGCAGTGAGAAGACGGAAGGAAAGGGGGTAGTCATGTAGCGAGAGAAGGAAGAGGAAGAGAGTAGTAGAGAGAGAGTGGAGGAGTGGTTGCGAAAGCACACCATCATCACAGAAACGGAGGGAGAAATTGGGAGAGAGGGGATAAGAGAGAATAAGCAGGATGAGTGTAAATTAGGGTTCTGGAACCCTCAGGGGCCACCAGCCCTTCGCACACATGCACGCACACACACACACACACACCTTCTTTCTAAAGTCATGAGTCATTTGCTGCCACTCTAGTATTTTGTCTCTCTCACCTACTTTATGGAATGGCCATGTCGATGGTGGGCATTGTGCTCATTAAATGCAGATAATAGCAATAACAAGGAGCACCATACAAAGAAATGATCCCTGTTGCTAAGAGAGCGAGCGAGTGGGGAGGGGGAAAGAGAGAATGAGGGGACGAGATTGGAGGAGGAGAGGAAGTTGTGAATGAGGAAATGGGGGGGTTGAAAATGAATGCCTTTACAGGTTTATTGTTTAGGGTAAACAGTGGGAATCCCTATAATGTAGAGAGGTGAGACCTACCATTGCTCCTTCAGTGTTGATTCAGTACAATAGCTGTAATACATTATTACTGCATCAGCATGATGCACGCACGCACGCACACACACACACAAGCTCACATACACACTGGTATCCACACACACACACAAAACACACACACATTTTTTTCCATGTTCTGTTCCTGTGAGTTTGGTCTTCACTTCCACCTCCCACAGGAAGGAGGGAGTGTTGCCATGTGTGTCTGCATACGTTCACTGTGTTTGTATGAGTGTAGTAAACTTAATTCCTTGCTTCCTACTTTTTAAGCTTTCTTTCTCTCTCTAGCCCTCTCTCTTTCTAATTCAACCTCTTCTCTCGACTTTTATCTTTTCAGTAAATACAAGAGTGAGAGGAAATTGAAGGATAGACCAGAATGGAGGCGGCTCATCCATGGCCTATGTTCCAAAAATAATACGAAAACCTAAGATAAGATAAATACAGGAGTGACTGTAAGATGAAGGCATGTGTGAGCAGGTCTGCATCATTTTCTATGAGTGTTTCTGCTCATGTGTTCATGTGTGCATGCGTGTGTGTGTGTGTGTGTGTGTGTGTGTGTGTGTGTGCGTGTGCGCACGTTAAATCTGCCACAGTGCAGGAAGGGCCTTCCAGGAGGAAGAACAAGATAGATGGCCTCCTGGGAAGACTTCCCATCACTTTAAACCATGAGTCTGCAGCTTCTAAAAGTACAACTCCACAGGGGAGGGGACTACATGAAGGTAAAACAGGGGACAAAGAGGGTGGAGTAAATAAACTAAAAAAAAAAATGTATGCTCAATTTGATCCTGTGTCTCTCAATTGAGGGGAATCCAGGGTAAATCCTATTCAGGGCCCTTAGCTGTCAAAAACATATAAACTCAAAACCCATTCGATCAAATGCCATTGGTGTCAACCATTTTGCTGTTTTACTTTTGTTTTCCTTTTTTATATTGCAGTAATAATTAAGTCGCTATGTGTAATGTTTTTTTGCTCTTTTTTTGCAGCTTCATATTACAATTCAATAACAGATTATTAACAGGGTAAAATGATGCTTTTGTTTTTGTCCCTCCTTAAAGGCCTGCAGTCCCTCCCCATCCTTTTGGGATTGGAACTTGGCTTTCAGACTCTTGCATTCCTCACTGAACTATCTAGCTACTGCAGTGAGCGACGCTCCACTGGAGGCGTTCAAAAGCTAGGTATCCACTACCTTCCTATTGGTTTTAACTGGGAATTACGGTCCTTTCAGAGACCCAGATCATTTGACAAAGTTCACTAAAATGATTCGTTTACTGATTTGTTCAACAAATCGTTCATTGCTCTTGCATGTGCACTCACCCACTTGGGCAGTAGTACCTTTACAGCAAGTTATTTTACACACACACACACACACACACACACATAGCACGTCGCGAGATAGATAGATGGTTAGTTTTTCGATATAGATAATTTCTTACATGTTTTAAAATAAATGCAAATTTTCACATGAATTTACTTGCATACTTGTGGATTTTATATGTGTGTATATATATATGTGTGTGTGTGTTTGTGTGTGTGTGTGTGTGTGTGTGTGTGTGTATAGATGTAGGAAAAAAAACAAAAAAAAACTTCGATAGCAGAACAAGCTTGTTTGGTGCATCACACACTCATCAGCCTTGCTTTACAAATGCTTTACGATGATGAACTCAGTAGTTACTAATACTTAACTAATGCGTTTGTTTTTTCTTTTCATAGAGGTATGAATTCCAGAATAAGGGCTTTGTTTCAGGCCAACATTGTTCCTGTTCCTCCGGTAACATTTTATTGGAGTGACTTTGTTAGTAATACTGACTGGAAGAAAGTTTGGTCCTTAACACAAAAGTTCCTTCCAACAGGTCAAAGAAGTTTCATTTAATTTGATCCATAGATTCTACCCAGTTAAGCATTTCCTACAAAAGTTAAAGAGTGACATAGATGTAAATTGCTCTTTCTGTGAATTACATCCTGAGACTTGTTCACGTTCATTTTGGTCTTGCACTTTTACATATAAGTTGTGGAAAGATGTTAATCATTTTATAGTTAACAACATTTTCTCATATTTTGCTCTTTATTATAGAAATATTATATTTGGTTGCTATGATTATAGTGACCAAGACATTAATTTATTTTTTTGATTAATCTAATTCTACTTCTTCACAAATTCCACATTCACAAATGTAAATTTCCAAACAAAAAAAAACTAATTTCCTTGTATTTATGAAAGAAATGGAACAATATTTATCAACAATTTCTTCCTATTAAAACAAAAAAAACTACCAAAGCGTTGAATGTTTTCAATGTTTTTAAGTGAATTTCCTGTCATATACACGCGTGTTTTCTTTCTCTCTATCTTAGATGTGTTTCTTTTGCTTTGTTTCTGTTTCACACTACTCATTGTTGTATTCTATCCATTATTCATTTGATTCTATTGTCTGCTTTTGTTATTATGTATGTTGACAGTTTGAAATACAGAACTAAAAAAAAAACACAAAAATTCTGACATGCTATACTTTTCGTCGGGGTGTCGTGGGACATCCCAGACACCATGTTGGTCTTCCATTATGTCACACTACATGGGGTGAAGACGCCCGTTCGTCCTTCCCAACGTTCATAATCGGGCTTGATGCTGGAAATTTGTCGACAACAACAAAATCGTGTCAAAATCGGGCCGAATTTTGTGTAGTCTGATCCCGGCATTAATGAGTAGGAGCAGGAGCTGCTGCTTTCTACAGCCAATCAAGTGAGAGCTGAACCGATGGAAGGTCATGTTGTTCACCCAAATTATTCTTTCAAAAAAGAATTCCCACAAAAAGTATGAATCATTTACCAATGACACTCTACTAATTGGTATTTGCTTGTCTTGCTTGCCTGAGGAGGGACCAAGCTGTTAGTCTATTTCATATTTGTTGTTATTCACATCGGTGTACAATAAAGGTCAGCGCTCAGGTAGAATATCAACTCATAAAAATAGCCAGCCAAAATCAATTAGATGTGCTGTGTTATGTCTGTTTCTGGTAGTTTACTGGTTGTTACTGTTGCCAGAAATTCAGATTTTTAATCTACAGCACAAGTCTAGTGTTTATATGTGTAACTGATTTATCAACCCCAGGCATCCCAGATCAGGTAATAAACGTGACTCTGCCTCCCCCACCCTGGTTTACTTGCCTGCCCCATACATAATCAAATGCACACACACACACACACATGGACAAACACACACTCTATAGTCATTTATGCTCAATCTGTCTTAATGCCTATCTATTCCCCTTCTTCTCAAACATGCACACAGACATGCATTCACACACAGACAACCAAGTCTCAATCAATCAGCATGCATGTACTGTAACTAGGTAAAGCCATCAAGCCATCATTGTGGAAAAAAACACCCCCATCTTTCTTTGTTCCTCTTCTTGCCCTCTGTAGTGCTCTCTCTCACTCTCTATTTACACCATGAGCATCTCATACTCTCATTTGATGAAATGGTGCACATGGAACCATGACTCATGACTTCCAGCACCTGATTCAATTACTGAGGATGTAAACAAGCCTGTCCGTTATGCTAATCAAAACCACATCTTGCTGGGAAAGACAATAACAAAAACTGAACAACAGGAAGAAGAGCCGTTGGACACCTGTTTCTTGGGTCGACCTGTGCCTGCATTCTCCACACAAAGATTCATCCAAAACCATTCGGGATAGTTTGTCCCCTCAAGGCGTTCAAAGTCAAACCAAACCATTTGGAGGATGAATGTGCACACTGTCTTCTGTTTTAGCCATAGAATGAATGCATATTCAAACAGCCAAATCTCACAAACATATTTGTGGGTTCCAAAGCACACTGATTGCCAATGTATTGATGACGTAATTGAGGACATCTGCTGAGATCTACTTTTTACCCTGACTTACACATAATGCGGTTTACACATTATAACTGTTAACAACCGGCCTCCAAGACCCATATCTTGACCTTAACTGCACCAAAACCATACCTAAACTTAAAAATCTCTACTTGTATTGTGACTGCATTGTATACTTTTAACAGAACATTGGCAATAAATGTGTTTTTTTCTTGAGGGGGATTTTTTGATTTTGATATACTTTATTAATCCCTCATGGGGAAATTCTGCTATGCATGTAATCCATCCTAGCTGTGTAGCTAGGAGCAGTGGGGAGCCGCCGTGCAGCACCCGGGGACCAACTTCAGTTCGTCTTGGCATTGCCTCGGTCAGGGGCACAGACAGGAGTATTAACCTTAACACGCATGTCTTTCTGATGGTGGGGGAAACCGGAGCACCTGGAGAAAACCCACTGCAGACACGGGGAGAACATGCAAACTGCACACAGAGGACGACCTGGGATGACCCCCACCCCCACCCCCACCCCGCAAGGTTGGACAACCCTGGGGTTTGAACCCAGGACCTTCTTGCTGTGAGGCAACAGCGCTAACCACTGGGCCACTGTGCTGTCCATGTTTCAGGAATTGCAAATACGTTGTAAACGAGCAGTTTGTCTGTGAGCCCGGGTTCAATTCCAGCTAACAGTCACCCTAAAAGCAATTATATCTGAAAACCTCATCACTGATGCTGGTCTGAGGGATTCTTCTGGAACTGAAAACAAGGAAAGTGAGAAGAAGGTATTTTCAAGAAAGCACGCAACTGGCCTGAACCCCATGCATATCTAATCTATTAAAGGTCTTAGAAGTTGTTCCCTTCAGGAGAAAGAATGCGGGATTGAAGAACCATGTGGAACTTGTTGCCACAACTTCTTTTCACACCAGCTCATTTTTGATGGACGTCGAACATACTTGGTTGTCCCTCTGCATCAACGTTTTCCTTATATACGTATATACCACCCAAGCTGAGAATTTCCCTTATGTCTCCAGGGTCAGAGTTTTTACAAACCTGGTTTGTTCATGAAATTCAAATGCTCTTCTCAAATGATATCTTACTCTTGCACAGATTGGCCAAACACTCGTTAAAATACATCCAACAAAAAGTGAAAGTTAAAAAAAACACAAAAAAAAACAGTTATGTGCAAGTACTGGCTGGTTAGTAGTGCTGCCAGCAACATGCAATACTGTGCATTATATAAAAAGGAATTCTTGAAAATTATAATTACCTGTTGTCATAAACTGGCTTGTATATTGATTGTTACACATTTGCAAACACATCTTACTTAAGTGAATCCCACTGAAGACATCAGTGGCGTGTTAGGTATGAGCTAAACTTTGGAGGGGTCATTGTCCCACGTACACACAGATGAGTAAGCTTCATGATTAAAACTGAGGCAAGTCTTTTCAAATTAGCAAATGCCAAGAAACATCCGAGCGCTCCTTTTCAGTGAAAGTTTCCACTCGTTGTCAGACACCCCAAACCCCCCATCCTCCCTCATGGCTCGGCGCTCGAGGCTGCTGGATTTAAGCAGCCGGCTTGATTGCCAGAGCCCTCAAACCTCATCTGAAAGACGATAACGAGACGTCACAGCTTTACACTCAGGTTTTAGAAGGAGAGGGAACATTTGTCATTTAAGCGTCTCTCCGGTCTGAGCGTCTGTCAACCGAGGCTCCACTCTGCGGTGAGATGGATCCAATTACCAGCCGTGGACATCTCTAACAAGGTGCCAGGAAAAGGCTGCCTGGACAAACAACGCCAGGGCCCAATAATGAGAGGCCCTCATTTGAGTGATTTTACTCTTGCTCGCTTTCTCTCTCGCGCGCTCTCTCTCGTGCTCTCTCTATCTCTCCTAGGTTGAAATCCGCCACAAAATATCGGATGCAATGTAATGCTTTTTATCCTCTCCGCTTTTCTTTTTTTTTGTATGTGTGTGTGTGTGTGTGTGTGTGTGTGTGTATGTGTGTTTCTCAAAGTTTCACTTGTAAACTCAGAGATGGAGAAAGAGGAATTACCTGTACATAGTGTTTAATCAAGGGCCTGATTCAAAAACATTCGACCTAACATGCACACACATCTGTGCATTATGTTTGTGTGCATTCTATGTAAGATGCAATGCACACATAACATGTGGATACACACACATACACACACACACACACACACACACACGTAGCATACGTACATACACATTACCTAACACACACACACACACACAAACGTAGCACTCATACACAACACACATAGACAGCATGCAGACATGCATCCATTACGCATATGTACACACACATAACATGCACACGGACAAATAAAAAGTACACACACAGGCAACACGTGCACACACAGACATAAAATGCACATACACACATACTGTAGTTAAATTTACACACAAGAAGACAAGTGTACACAGTGTTCAAACTTTGGAACGGGTGATTATTAATCATCCCTGAGCCAGGCTTGTCAATACAAATGATACAATAACAACACAGCATCTACAGAGGCGTGAAGAGAGAAAGAAAAAGAAGAGAGAGAGAGGAAAGAAAAAAAAACTTTCACAAGTAGCTCATTTTGCCTCATTCTCTCGCATAGCTAACCAGGCCGTGGATTGTCAATGCCTGGCCAGAATCAATGCGCCAGAGCCCTGTGCATCCCATTGATTTCCCAACTCCCAGATATCACAGCGACGCTTCATCAACAAAAGCACTTTGTCCCTCCCAAATAATCAAACCGAAGGAGCTCCTCTCCTGAGACAAAGTAGCACTGGCATACGGCACAACATATTACACCACCCCCCCACACACACACACCCGTACGCTCACACACACACACACAAACACAAACACAACCCCATGTCTACCACCACCACCCCCCTTCTCCCTCTCTAAGCCCACCTCTCTTCCCCGTCAACGCGCTCTGCTGTCCTCCCAGCTTTCAGTGAGTGAGATACATGCTCAGCAAACGACAGCATGCTGAGAGCTTCTGTATGAATGTATAATCTAAGAGCAAGCAGGTACAAATCGATGGGCCTCATCAGAGATGTAAGAGTAGGAGAAAAGCATCTCCCCAGGTTGCCCACACAAAAGTAGCAGCTTATTCATTAGCCATTCATTTTATTTGTATCTACTTTTTTTTCCATTGAGTTGTTTTCTTTTCTGATGGCACAATATTCAGTGTAGACTGTCATTGACTAAGAGTGTTGATCTAATCAGTGGTGATAACACAAAAAAAAACAAGACTATGTAATTTGTGGAATGCATGGATTAAAATCCTCCAGGTTTATCCTTCATGTCTAACACCAGGAAAACTAACATTTTTTAACTCCTCTTTCTAACCCGATGGAAATGCATCATTTCTTGTCAATTTTGGAGATATAAATAGATGGGACTGCGGTGTCCATTCATAAATCTAGTTTAATATTTAAAGAGGGTCTTTGGGTAAGGGGGAAAGAGATTGGGGAACGGGAGGGGTGGGCCCTGGTTCAACTCGCTGCCCAATTTGATCAATCGCCGCAGTCCTACCTCCCCACAAAGAAAATTAGAAATGGGAATCTTAGAATCTGGAGCCGTTTATCATCACAGGTAACGCAGGGAGCTGGATAAGGCTGTATATGGAGGGAACGATGTAGATAAAGTAGTTCAGCACTATGCACAATATCAGTCCCACTGTAAAGAGTTATGAGTTATATATATTAAATAAACGGAAAAGGGGCCTGCTTGGGCTTTGCAGCATTGTCATGCAATCACGAGGTTTTGCAGATGTGGAACACCAAGTACATGCACAACAAAAGCAGGAAGTCGGTGCTTTAAGTCTATCCTAACAGTGGTATACTTAAGAGAAAGATACACACACACACACATACACATCTGTTGGTGGTTGGGATGACTCATTAGCTGCCTGTCTTAATAAGCCGACTCCTGACTTGGCATGGAAAATTTAGATGCTACCTTACTCTTAATTGTTTTGATTAGCTAATATAATTGGCATAACTTATTGTGCTGCTGGAGTGACTGTAGCGTCCACGAGGAGTCGCTTAAAGTCAGTGAAATGATAGGCGCGAGGGAAGAAGGGGGGGAGAGAGGGAGAGAGAAAAAAATTATGCGAGCAAGAGGAGGGCTAAGAGAGAAGCATGCCAGGTCTTTTGTTAAATGAGATGAAGTTGTTTGATTTCAACATGAGGGGTTATTTAGTGAAGAGTTTCTCCCATTCCAGCCGAGGCCAGATTCGAGCCTTTGTAATTAGGAGACGAGAGAATTTGCAGAGGAATAGTCAGGGTTCACTTGTAATGAACGTGTCATATGTGGCCCACCAAACAAGAAGGCTGAAGATTGTGTGGCTGGCCATTTGTTAAAGATAAGGCCCAGACACCCCCTATTTTTCCTGATGTGTTACAAATAATGACCAGTGCCTTTTGTGAAGGCCTAGTTTTGTTAGCTGTAAGTTGAAATGAGTCATTTGCCTGAAAAAGTATTCGAGTTGTGTTTTTTTTTTTTTTTACATTTTACTGTTTAAAAGAAAATGGACAGTCTAGTGCCCATGAACCTCCGGATCTGATTCGAGGAAGGGATAACAAGTCCTAGGGGACAGCCAGCCATTCGTGGGTCTCCAGGGCGGAAATTCACCAGAGCATTTTTTTAAACTATATCCAGATGCCCACCTTGTGTCGAGTTTATCTATGCAGGATGATGCCAACATCTTATTTTCTCCTGCACTTGTCATGATCACCGTAAATCCAAGACGGTTTGACTTGTAGATGCAAGACGGACACGTCTCTGTGTAGGTTGCCTCGTTTCCTCGCCATCTTTGCTCTCCCCACGGCTTTGATTCAGGCAATTACGAAGTGACTGGAGACTTGGCTGACATTTGTCTATCAACAGAGCCACGACTCGCTTCTCTAATTAGGAGATGTGGGGAGAAGAGCAGACGGAGAGAGGCAGGAAGGGAGAGAGACGGAGAGAGGGCGAGAGAAATGAACTGGCCGGTGACGATGACTGATCAAGGCCGAAGGGTGGCTTGCAAGCCAAAAGCCAATGACACAATAAAGAAACTATCAATGATAACTGATATTTTTCTCCAGAAGGCCAGAAAATGAAATGTACCTACACCTGATAGAGCTCTTAAACTCAGATTCACCCTACACAAACACACACAGGCCACCTTTCAGAAAATGTTGAGGTCAATAATTGCCATATATTGCTATTGCTATGCAGATGTTGGAATTTATTCTAATTTGGTGGTGGCCTATCATTCGCCATAATGCACTCCTCCAATGTTGAAATGGACTGTGTGTTCTCACCCCTCTCTTCTCCCCGACTGGAACAATGCATTGTCTGCACCCAGAAGATAGCCATGGATAAAATATGTATTAGCTACTTCCCTCCAAAGACACTCTTTCTCATACCACTTTGGATGACAAAGAGCACAAGGAAAGATAGAGAGAGATAAGAGTGGGGTGGGAGATAGTCTAGATCTAAATCTACTGAATCCACTTCCTGTGGAATACAGTAGCCGGCGTAGATGTACCAATCAGATGTAAGTGCGCTCTCTCTCTCTCTCTCTCTCTCTCTCTCTCTCTCTCTCTCTCTCTCTCACACACACACACACACACATACACACACTCACACAGACACACAGACTCACGTCACAACAAACAGCAAAATTATAAAATCTAACGTAGCCCTCCTAATTCATTACTATCCTAGTGTCTCTGGGCCCCTCTTTCTCTGTAATCAAAACCATTTAGTCCCCTCAAATTTGTCCTCTCATTTTCTCCTGCCTTCCTTTTTTTCTTGATTTCCTTTTTGTACCCCCCCACCCTTTCTCTCTCCCTCTCTCTCTCTCCCTCTCTCTCACACACACACACACACACACAGACTCTTTTTTTCTCCTCCAGCTGACAGGCCTTGGGTTTTCAAGAGAAGAAAGTGGGCATTAATTAAGACAGTGCCAGCTGTAATTTTCTGGGGAAGTAAATTTCTGCACAACTAAAGGTTACGGGGACCTTTTCACTGTCAGAATTTACTACAGCCTGTGAATGTTAATGCAGCTAATGAAGACATGCTCTCAGAGTCTGAACTTAAAAAACTACCACCAGGAGGAGAGCACAGGAGAAGGAGGGAGGACAGGGCTGGAGAACGAAGACAAAATGGAGAGTGGCTAAAGCCCCCCCCCCCATTCCTTCTAAAAAACAAAATTAAGGAGGGGGTGGGAGAACGTATAGATATGAATTTACTGATTCCACTTCCTGTGTATTACAGTAGCCGTCATGGAAAATGTATATGGCCTCTCTCTCTCTCTCTCTCTCTCTCTCTCTCTCTCTCTCTCTCTCTCTCTCACACACACACACACACACACACACACACACACACACACACACACAATTCACAACAAACAGACAGCAAAGAAAAAAAGGAGTGATATAGAAGCTGGTGTGAATGTTCACTCTAACATGGCTATATTCATTCATTATGATTTGTCAGTGTTTTCTGTAAAATGCTGGGGAACAGAAGTGCGGTACTCCTGTTAGGCTTTACAACAGAAACGTCTTAAACCCGATCATTTTCAGTAGACAAAAGAATAACAGTCATTTTGCATAAATGGGATCACTCATCATCAGGCAATCCCAAAAGGAATACAACACATCCAGTAAGTCACAAATTAAACATGCAGCTTCATTGGCAGCATTTGAAGAAAGTATTTCTTGACATCTTGTCACATAGATGTATGTGTCTATGGGGATGTCGATATGATTGCTGTTATGCTGTGCTTGTTATGCCTTTACTTTGTGCGGTTGTATGACTTTTTACACAAATATCTTCAGGTTCCTTCAGTGTTCAGTAATAGCACAGTGAGGCTTACATGCATCCATGACCTTGACCCAGACCGCATGCTGCCTTGTCTTAAATGTGGCATAAATGATGAATGAAAGGCTCAGTTTGGCTACCCTGTGATCTAGATAGCAAATCCAACATTGGCCAGGTGTGAAGGCCTGTGGTGTTTTGTGGGTGGAGAGAGATATCTGGTTTGGAGCAGATACAGAGGCAATGGAGAATTGAGGTTGATATTCCCTTTTAACTGGTTATAATATAATATTAACAATAATGATAAATTGTGCATGAATAAACACACACACACACACACACACACACACACTACACTGTTATTCCCCGGTGTCCTCACATTGAGCCTATACTGAGTTTTCACAGATAGCTAAACTCCTTTTCATATCATCTCTCCAAGGAACAGGCAGTAGTTGTTTAGGCAGATTTAATATGAAGAAGTGTGTAACTGAAAAAAGGTACAGTAAAAATAAATGTAAGTAAAGTAATAATACATGCAGTAATACACTACTGGTAGGAAAGCAGGTAAGTACAAAGGTAAGTATGATAGTAAAAAAAATATATATAAAGGTAGATGCGTGAGGTAAGTATGTGATGCCCAGTTCAACCCAACAGCATGTTTAGTCACATGGTAACAAAATATTAGCAAATTCGAACAAATTAGAAACATTAATATGATAATGATAAACGATAAACTTATTGATAATGCCACTCAAAGGTCTGGAAACAAAAGGATAGCTGAGGATTATCTCGTCTATCTAAACGCAGGATTTCTCTGCTTTTTTCTGCTGAGGAGGAGGGACTTCCTGTCTGAGAATCTCCTTCTATGCTACAAAGGAAGAGCAACTGCTAAATTACATGTAATACCAGGCACCACCACTAGGTGTCAAGAAATTAAACTCTCAATGGAAAACAGTTCCAACACACTCCCCGCCTGGCGTCTTTCAAGATGCCACATAAAACTAATTTACATATTCTGAACTTCCGGGGATAAAAGCAGGATGACCTCCGAGATGGGTCTTGCAAAAGTCACCGAAGACTGATGCCGCATCACCTTGACTTCCACTTTTCTTACAACTCCGTCTCTGCTTAGAAGAGTCTTCACAATGACTCCTATTGGCCAATCATTTCTTTTTGCTTGGTTGTAACCTCATGAGAACAATGTCTCCTTTCAGGTTCGGCCTCCTATGGTGCAATTTTTGTCGCATCTGCAGAGTGTTTAGGTACTCTTTGCGCCATCGGGCCCAAAATATATCTGCCAGAACTTGAACCCTCTTCCGCTGGTGTGTGAACAGATCTATTTTGGAGAACTCTCCAGGTGAAGGTAAAGCCGCACCAATCTTCTGTTTGAGAAGAGTAGCAGGGGTTAAAATGAAGGGGCTTTTGGGTCAGATGAAACAGGCACCAGAGGTCTTGCATTAATAATGGCAGTGACAGGGCGTCTGGGTAGCGTAGCAGTCTATTCCGTTGTCTGCCAACACAGGGCTCTTCGGTTCGAATCCCTGTGTTACGTCCGGCTTGGTCGGGCGTCTCTACAGACACAATTGGCCGTGTCTGCAGGAGGGAAGCCGGATGTGGGTATGTGTCCAGGTCGCTGCACTAGCGCCTCCTCTGGTCAGTTGGGGCATCTATTCAGGGGGGAGGGGGAACTGGGGGGAATAGTGTGATCCTCCCACGCGGTATGTCCCCCTGGTGAAACTCTTCACTGTCAGGTGAAAAGAAGCGGCTGGGGACTCCACATGGAGGAGAGGAGACGTGATAGTTTGCAGCCTTCCCTGGATCGGCAGAGGGGGTGGAGCAGTGACCGGGACGGCTCGAAAGAGTGGGGTAATTGGCCAGGTACAGTTGGGGAGAAAAAGAGGGAAAACTCAAAAACCAAATAATAATAACAATAATAATAATAATAATGGTGACCTCAGCCATGAAAGTGATCAAAACCTCATGGGTCAAGTTTGAGTGACCATTTTGCAGGAGCATTGAGGATTCAGATTACGATCCCACTCATGCGCTCCCAAGTGCCCCCCTTGTGAGACGAGTGTGGAGGGTTGAAAATCCAGGTGCATCTCTGCTTGAGAGATAATCTTCCACAATAATGTCGCCGGGACTTCGAGGATCCAGCTTCAGTTCCTTGGCTGCTCCTACGAAATCGGTACCGCAGTCCGACCTCAGCTTCAAACAGCCAGTAGGTGGCAAGAAATTAAACTGTCAATAAAACAGTGCCAACACACACACACACACACACACACACACACACACACACACACACACACACACACACACACGTGTCCCTTGCTTTTTCTGTTTATCTAGAACAGCGGTCCCCAACCCCCGGGCCGCGGACCGGTACAGGTCCGTGGGTCATTTGGTACCGGGCCGCAGAGAAAGAATAAATAACTTACATTATTTCCGTTTTATTTATTATCTGAGTCTGAACGATGTTTTATTTTGAAAAATGACCGGAATCCCTCTGTTACATCCGTCTATGACTCACTCTTGACGCTTGTCTCGGTCACGTGATACGTTGCCGCTAAAATTATACCCACAAGCTAGCAAAATTAGTAAAAAACAAACGTCTTTGGAAAGTTTCTTTGCGAAGGGGAAAAGGCCCAGTGAGGAGACAGAAGAAGAGCCTACGACTTCCAAGTAAAAGAAAGCTGCATTTAACAGACAATACCAGGAGTCCTACTTAAAATATGGATTTATCGCGACAGGTGATTCCCGCGCAGCAAGCCCGCTCTGCATAATGTGCGGCGACCGGCTCTCTAATGAGGCAATGAAGCCTTCAAAACGGCTTCGCCACTTGGAGACCAAGCACCCTGCATTAAAAGACAAGCCTTCGGAGTATTTTGAAAGAAAAAAGCATGAACAAGAAGGACAGAAGCAATTACTGAGGGCCACCACATCAACAAATGCGAGTGCACTGAGAGCATCATACTTGGTGGCTAATCGTATTGCTAAGGCTAAGAAGCCATTCACCATCGGTGAAGAATTGATCCTGCCCGCCACTAAAGACATTTGCCGTGAACTTCTAGGAGAGGCTGCGGTTAAAAAGATAGCACAGGTGCCTCTTTCGGCCAGCACCGTCACTCGGCACATTGAGGAAATAGCAGAGGACATTGAGACACAATTGTTGGAGAGGATTAATACATCACCGTGGTACGCACTCCAGGTTGACGAGTCTACAGATATTGACAACAAGGCAACACTACTTGTTTATGTGCGATATCGTTATCAGGAGGATGTGCATGAGGGTATGTTATGTGCATTATCATTGCCAACCAAAACCACAGCCGCAGAACTATTCAAGTCGCTGGATGATTATATATCAGGAAAACCGAAATGGTCCTTTTGTGTCGGCATATGCACAGACGGAGCTGCTGCCATGACCGGACGGCTGTCTGGTTTAACTGCTCGGATTAAGGAGGTTGCACCTGAATGTGAGTCTACGCATTGTGTCATTCACAGGGAAATGCTGGCTAGCCGAAAAATACCACCGGAATTTAACAGCGTATTGAATGATGTCGTTAAAGTTATTAACCACATCAGAGCACGCGCCCTTAACTCGCGCCTGTTTGAGCAGCTTTGTGAGGAGATGGACGCGGAGTACAGACACCTTCTCTTATACACAGAAATAAGACGGTTATCCCGAGGGAGGTCGCTGGCCAGAGTGTTTGAATTACGAGAGCCGCTGCAGAGATTTCTCTCAGAAAAAAAGTCACCGCTGGCAGCACATTTCAGTGACGAGGAATGGGTCGCAAAACTCGCTTACTTGTGCGACATATTCAACCTGCTCAATGAACTCAATCGGTCACTTCAGGGGGAAATGACAACTGTCTTCAAGTTGGCAGATAAAGCAGCTGCATTTAAAGCCAAACTGGATTTGTGGGGACGGCGCGTGAACAGAGGTATATTTGACATGTTTCAAACATTCGCGGGGATTTTGGAAGAGACTGAGACCGAGCCTTCATTCTCCCAGCTGGTGCACGATCGCCTGTCTTTGCTTTTAAGAGTTTGAGCGCTACTTCCCAACCACAAAAGACCCACGAACTGCCAAGGAATGGATCCGCGACCCATTTGTCAACCTTAAAAGTATGTTCGAGACAACAACTCTGCCGGTGTTCTGGATTAAAGTCACGGCAGAATACCCTGAGATCGCCACAACAGCACTGAAAACCCTGTTGCCATTTCTGACATCCTATTTGTGTGAAGCGGGAT
This sequence comes from Lampris incognitus, assembly GCF_029633865.1. NCBI lineage: Eukaryota > Metazoa > Chordata > Actinopteri > Lampriformes > Lampridae > Lampris > Lampris incognitus. The sequence goes on from NC_079214.1 coordinate 38,238,179, forward strand.
TTTCTGCAGTGACGGCAACCAAAACAAAATTACGGAGTAGACTGGACATAAGCAACACACTTCGGGTGTCATTGTGTCCCATTACCCCTAGATGGGACCGTCTCGTTGCAGAGAAACAAGCTCAGGGCTCCCACTGATTTAGCGTTATGGTTAGTTGTATTTTCATGCAATTTATATTTGTTTTGTGTTGTATCTTATTTTGAAGGCATGTTTAAACGTTACCATGGCGACCAGAGAGTGTTAGGGGGCAGAGAGGATGTTACTCATGTTATGTTGTTGGCGCGATGTTACGAGGACGCTGCTAATAAAGTTGCATACGAGTACACAGTGGATTCACGTTTATTATTATATTTAGAAAATACCACAGTTTTTATGCCGGTCGTATCATTTTATTTTGTGTATTTATCTGCCACACCTTAAAGGCCGATCCGTGAAAGTATTGTCTGACATTAAACCGGTCCGTGGCACAAAAAAGGTTGGGGACCGCTGATCTAGAAGAAAAATTTTGAACCCAGCCACTGAGGATGCACAAGCCAGTGCATCCTTAGTGCCGGTCCCAAGCCCGGACAAATGGGGAGGGTTGCGTCAGGAAGGGCATCCGGCGTAAAATCTTTGCCAAATCAAATATGTGGATCATAAATAAGACTTACATACCGGATCGGTCGAGGCCCGGGTTACCAACGACCGCCACCGGTACTGTCAACCAGCAGGGTGTCGGTGGAAACTATGCTACTGTTGGGCGAAGGAGAAGGAGAGGGGGAAAGCATGTCCAGAGGCAGCTAGAGAGGAGGAAGGGTAGGCATGTGGAGGTGAGAGTTGGAACTTTGAATGTTGGCACTATGACTGGTAAAGGGAGAGAGCTGGCTGACATGATGGAAAGAAGAAAGGTAGGCATACTGTGTGTGCAAGAGACCAGGTGGAAGGGGAGTAAGGCCAGGAGTATCGGAGCTGGGTTCAAACTCTTCTACCATGGTGTGAATGGGAGGAGTAATGGGGTAGGGGTAATTCTGAAGGAAGAGTATGTCAAGAGCGTGCTGGAGGTGAAGAGAGTGTCAGACAGAGTGATGAGTATGAAGCTGGAAATTGAAGGTTTATTGCTGAATGTTATCAGCGCATATGCCCCGCAAGTTGGGTGTAAGATGGATGAAAAAGAAGAATTCTGGAGTGAGTTGGACGACATGGTGGAGAGGGTACCCAAGGAGGAGAGAGTGGTGATTGGAGTGGACTTCAATGGACATGTTGGTGAAGGGAACAGAGGTGATGAGGAGGTGATGGGAAGGTATGGAGTCAAGAAGAGAAATGTGGAAGGACAGATGGTGGTCGATTTTGCGAAAAGGATGGAAATGGCTGTGGTGAATACATATTTCAAGAAGAGGGAGGAACACAGGGTGACGTACAAGAGTGGAGGAAAGTGCACGCAGGTGGACTATATCTTATGTAGAAGGCGCCATCTAAAAGGGATTGGAGACTGCAAGGTGGTGACAGCGCAGAACGTAGCTAGGCAGCATCGGATGGTGGTCTGTAGGATGACTTTGGAGACCAAGAAGAGGAAGCGAGTGAAGACACAGCCGAAGATCAAATGGTGGAAGTTGAAGAAGGAAGACTGTTGTGTGGAGTTCAGGCAGGAGTTAAGACAGGCACTGGGTGGTAGTGAAGAGTTGCCAGATGGCTGGAAAACCACTGCAGAAATAGTGAGGGAGACAGCTAGGAAGGTACTTGGTGTGTTATCAGGACAGAGGAAAGAAGACAAGGAGACTTGGTGGTGGAATGAGGAAGTACAGCAAATTATACAGAGGAAAAGGTTGGCAAAGAAGAAGTGGGATAGTAAGAGAGATGAAGAAAGTAGACAGGAGTACAAGGAGATGCAGCGTAAAGCAAAGAGAGAGGTGGCAAAGGCAAAGGAAAAGGCATATGGTGAGTTGTATGACAGATTAGACACTAAGGAAGGAGAAAAGGACTTGTACCGATTGGCTAGACAGAGGGACCAAGCTGCAAAGGATGTGCAGCAAGTTAGGGCGATCAAGGATAGAGATGGAAATGTGCTGACAAGCGAGGAGAGTGTGCTAAGAAGGTGGAAGGAATACTTTGAGGGGCTGATGAATGAAGAAAATGAGAGAGAGAGAAGGTTGGATGATGTAGGGATAGTGAATCAGGAAGTTCAGCGGATTAGCAAGGAGGAAGTGAGGGCAGCTATGAAGGGGATGAAGAGTGGAAAGGCAGTTGGTCCTGATGACATACCTGTGGAGGCATGGAGGTATTTAGGAGAGATGGCAGTGGAGTTTTTAACTAGATTGTTTAACACAATCCTGGAAAGTGAGAGGATGCCTGAGGAGTGGAGAAGAAGCATACTGGTACCGATTTTCAAGAACAAGGGCGATGTGCAGAACTGTAACAACTACAGAGGTATAAAGTTGATCAGCCACAGCATGAAGATTTGGGAAAGAGTAATAGAAGCTAGGTTAAGAGGAGAGGTGATGATCAGCGAGCAGCAGTATGGTTTCATGCCACGAAAGAGCACCACAGATGCGATGTTTGCTTTGAGAATGTTGATTGAGAAGTATAGAGAAGGCCAGAAAGAGTTGCATTGTGTCTTTGTAGATTTAGAGAAAGCTTATGACAGAGTGCCGAGAGAGGAGGTGTGGTATTGTATGAGGAAGTCAGGAGTTGCAGAGAAGTATGTAGGAGTGGTGCAGGATACGTATGAGGGAAGTGTGACAATGGTGAGGTGTGCGGTTGGAATGACAGATGGGTTCAAGGTGGAGGTGGGATTACATCAAGGATCGGCTCTGAGCCCTTTCTTGTTTGCAATGGTGATGGACAGGTTGACGGACAAGATCAGGCAGGAGTCTCCATGGACGATGATGTTCGCGGATGACATTGTGATCTGTAGCGAGAGTAGGGTGCAGGTTGAGGAGAGCCTGGAGAGGTGGAGGTATGCACTGGAGAGAAGAGGAATGAAAGTCAGTAGGAGCAAGACGGAATACCTATGCGTGAATGAGAGAGAGGACAGTGGAATGGTCAGGATGCAAGGAGTGGAGGTGACAAAGGCATTTGAGTTTAAATACTTGGGGTCAACTGTCCAAAGTAACGGGGAGTGCAGTAGAGAGGTGAAAAAGAGAGTGCAGGCAGGGTGGAGTGGATGGAGAAGTGTGTCAGGAGTGATTTGCGACAGAAGGGTATCAGCAAGAGTTAAAGGGAAAGTTTACAAGATGGTTGTGAGACCAGCTATGTTATATGGTTTGGAGACAGTGGCACTGACGAAAAGACAGGAGGCGGAGCTGGAGGTGGCAGAGTTGAAGATGCTAAGATTTTCACTGGGAGTAACGAAGAAGGACAGGATTAGGAACGATCATATTAGAGGGACCGCTCAGGTTGGACGGTTTGGAGACAAAGCAAGAGAGGCAAGATTGAGATGGCTTGGACATGTGTGGAGGAGAGATGCTGAGTATATTGGGAGAAGGATGCTGAATATGGAGCTGTCAGGGAAGAGGAGAAGAGGAAGGCCAAAGAGGAGGTTTATGGATGTGGTGAGGGAAGACATGCAGGTGGCTGGTGTGACAGAGGAAGACGCAGAAGACAGGAAGAAATGGAAACGGATGATCCGCTGTGGTGACTCCTAACGGGAGCAGCCGAAAGTAGTAGTAGTAGTAGAAGACAAATTTTGCTTTTGTATTTGGATTCAACCAAATCTGGGCATGACTTATACCATAACTATGACAAATATTTTTACCCTAACACTTACACTGACTGTTAAACGCAACTATGATTTTTTTTAATTATTATTATTTAAATGTGGGCAGCACGGTGGTGATTAGCGCAGTCGCCTCTCAGCAAGAAGGTCCTGGGTTCGAGCCCTGGGATAGTCCAACCTTGGAGGTCGTTCCGGGTCGTCCTCTGTGTGGAGTTTGCATGTTCTCCCCGTGTCTGCGTGGGTTTCCTCCCACAGTCCAAAGACATGTAAGTCAGGTGAATTGGCCATACTAAATTGTCCCTAGGTGTGAATCTGTGTGTGTGTGTGTGTGTGTGTGTGTGTGTGTGTGTGTGTGTGTGTGTGTGTGTGTGTGTGTGTGTGTGTGTGTGTGCATGTGTGTGTGTGTGTGTGTGTGTGTGTGTGTGTGTGTGTGTGTGTGTTGGCCCTATGATGGACTGGCGGCCTGTCCAGGGTGTCTCCCCACCTGCTGTCCAATGACTGCTGGGATAGGCTCCAGCATCCGGATAATGAATGAAAGGTTCGGTTAATGAATGAAAGAATTAAAAAATGTGCTAAAACTGATATATATATATATATATTTTTTTATGTAAACTACTTTTATTTTTTAAAAGCTGAATTTCATTTAACAACATTTAAACCAATTGTCCTAGTCCCACCACCACCGCCAATGAACAAAAACACACTAAGTAATCAGTTATAGGTTAAAAAAAAGGAAAAATATGCATACTAGGAAAAAAAACACTGGCAGAGTTTAATGTTTGAGCTGGGGGTGCAGTGAAGAAAATTCTATGTTATACCTTTCAGTATACCACAATACTGCACCACACGACATGATAATAAAGTAACAAAAATAGCTTGCTTCCCTTTAGCCCATCAAACACAACACAGCAAACTTTTTTTTTTATGCTATGTTATATTACAGAAAAAAAATCAATTAGCTGGTGGGAGTCTGGGTAGCGTAGCAGTCTATTCCGTTGTCTACCAACACGGGGATCGCCAACTCAAATCTCCGTGTTACCTTTGGCTTGGCCGGGCGTCCCTACAGACACAATTGGCCTTGTCTGCGGGTGGGAAGCCGGATGTGGGTATGTGTCCTGGTCGCTGCACTAGCACCACCTCTGGTCGGTCAGGGCGCCTGTTCGGGAGGGAGGGGGAATAGTGTGATCCTCCCACGCACCAAGTCCCCCAGGTGAAACTCCTCACTGTCAGGTGAAAAGAAGCGGCTGGCGTCTCCACATGTCATGGAGGAGGCATGTGGTAGTCTGCAGCCCTCGCCGGATCAGCAGAGGGGGTGGAGCAGCGACTGGGACAGCTCGGAAGAGTGGGCCAATTGGCCGGGTACAATTGGGGAGAAAAAGAGGGAAAGCCCCCCGCCCCCAAAAAAAATATTAGCTATGTTTGTCATTCTCTTTCCTTCCCTCTAAAACGATTTACTATATCCCGATGAGGGAGGGTGATGAACTTATTGATAGTGTTGCACCCGTATCATAATCACGCAATACATGACTGTGAACTAAATGCTCCTGTCAAAGTGAATGTGCAGCAGGCCTGCAGCTGAAGTTCGCCTCATGTGTTGTCTTGTGATGGCCAATGGAAAGTTTTTTGTGTTTGTTTTTTTAATGCGTCTGTATTTGATTTGAATGGTAAATGGGTTGGTAGTCCAATCTGGTTCACGGGTAATTCCTTTTCCATTTTAATTTTTCACAGACAGTATAGCAACCATCTATGCATTAATGCCACACAGTTGTACTAAATTGACTGTGTCTGAAGGCTACAGTATTGGTTTACAATAAAAGTTGTATAATTTCAGTTGCCCCTTTGGTATTATTTAATAATTATAAAGATATACTTAAATGATAAACTATCGCCACTATGGTGTGTGATGCTTTTTTTGCCACACTAATATATAATCACATTCAGGTGTAACATTGGTAATCGCTAATTGTAAATAAATGAATAAATAAATATATGCTTTCTGATAGCACGTTCAGATAATGCTCATATATGCTGGGCTAGGCTACATGTGAGCCGGTTTGTTAAAAGTTCAACTTGTGGGTTAACCGCTACTCTTCATAAATATGTGGTGAATAGCGTTAGCATCTCGTTTCATTGTTTATTTATTTCTTAACGCAACACTCACAAATCCAAGTAGATAGGAGTAATGGCATTCATTGGGCATGCACACCAACATATATAAATTAATAAAAAATAAATTAAAAAGTCAATGTAAAGTTACAAAAGATAGTCAATACTTTGAATTAGACATTGAAGATTGTTTGTCAGGAGCAAAGTGGCTGCAGTTTATTCTTGATTATTTCTTATCACTTTACCAATCACCATGAAAATAAGCCCTTTTAGTAGTTGTACTAGTATTAAGCTAGTTTATGGGAGGCCCTCCCATAGACTAGCATAATGCTATGATGGCTAGCGTAAGACAATGTGTGCAAAGCACTAGAACTCCAACAGACAAGTTTAGCAGACACATAAATGATAACTAAATAGCCTAGTTTGGATTTTCATACTAAACCAAGGCTCCTGCCGCAGCTGCCTCTATGGCTAGCTTAAGACAGTTTAGTAACCTATGAATTTAGTCATCATCGACTGCCCAACATCGCCAAACGGAAATATAACTTCCATCCATGAGTGGCACTAAATTGAAAAATGAAATGTAGATCTATTTCCATTATCTATTGTAGTCCAAATGACTGTTTGCGTTGAATTTGTCTTAATGATTCCTACTCATTTGACAAGTATCCTGAAGCTACCATTAGCATCTAATGTTAGCCAAGTAGGTGAGCTAAAACGGTCATCCTCTTACCTGAGAAATGTCCCGCTTCTGCAGCACAGCTGAGGATCTTTTGCTTCCAGTGTCTTATCAGGCAGTATGCAGTACAGTCTGAATGAATGGATGGTAAAAAGTCTCATATCCCAAACAATGCCCCCTAAAGTCCCATCTCTAAATTGAGCACCACATAAGACTGTTGCCTTCTTGACAAATTCACCAAGGCTCAGAGAGCTGGGCTGCCTTTCTTTGGCAAAAAGTGAATTTTTGTTCTTGCATGAAGGAAAAAATGATTTGCTTTGTGATTGATTGGATCAGGCAGACGTCAACGATAGTGATGCATTTACCTAGTTTTACATCATCAGCCATATATATAGACAATCCACTTTTAAAAGACATGTATGGGGGAAAAAAAAGACAAATCCTTTTCAGAATTTATTTTGGTTACCCACCTCCTGCCCTACAGCGGTCTCTCATCTCAGGTGTGAAGAAGTTGATGATTTTGCACACTTTGATTGATTTGGCTTAGTTTGATCCAATCAGAGATGAACCTTAGTCAGACATGGAAAGTTTTGAGGACGTCAAGGCGGGGACCTGTATGGAGACAGGTGTGTCTGACGAACAGCCAGTGCCACTGAGCAATCGAGTTTAAAAGTAATTAAAGCATAGATATGTTCTGCACTATTATGTGGTCTTACTGATTGAATACAACTAATTACTGGTCATCTGGAAAATTCAGATGCAGAGTCAGAAAGGGAGAGGTTTGATACAGAGGCCAAGAAAACAGTTGTGTGAGAGTGAGACAAAGCCTCAGAGGGCAATGATGAGGAGAAGACAGATTTTAACTTTTTCACACGATCTCATTCAACAGAGCTGGACAGTTTTTAGTTGGGTTTTTTTTCCCATCCAAAACAAGGTGTGCCAAATCGATGCTCACAAAACATTTCATCGCAAAGATAGGTCAAACTCGCAAGTGGTAGACCTACTGTGAAGAGTCCCACTCACTGTACTGTTAATTTATGTTTGGCTTTTTCTAAATCCTCATACGAGTGCATTTGTACAAATTAACAGATTGCATTTTTTTTTTTAATTATTCATTGATCGATCAATGTGTCAGTTTGAATTTGGTGTATCAAATTGAGGCTGCGGGCAGCATGGTGGTGCAGTGGTTAGTGCGGTCGCCTCACAGCAAGAAGGTTCTGGGTTTGAGCCCCGGGGTACTCCAACCTTGGGGGTCATCCCAGGTCATCCTTTGTACGGAGTTTGCATGTTCTCCCTGTGTCTGCGTGGGTTTCCTCCGGATGCTCCGGTTTCCTCCAACAGTCCAAAGACATGTAGGTCAGGTGAATCAGCCATACTAAATTGCCCCTAGGTATGAATGTGTGTGTGTGTGTGTGTGTGTGTGTGTGTGTGTGTGTGTGTGTGTGTGTGTGTGTGTGTGTGTGTGTGTGTGTGTGTGTGTGTGTGTGTGTGTGTGTGTCAGCCCTGTGTGATGGCCTAGCGGCCTGTCCAGGAGAAGCGGTTCGGATAATGGATGGATGGATGACTTTGATTGATTGGGCGGCATGGTGGCCCAGTGATTAGCACTGTTGCCTCACAGCAAGAAGGTCCTGGGTTCGAACCCCAGGCAATCCCAGGTCCTTTCTGTGTGGAGTTTGCATGTTCTCCTCATGTCTGCGTGGGTTTCCTTCGGGTGCTCCGGTTTCCCACCATCAAAAGACATGCATGTTAGGGTTAATACTCCTGTCTGTGCCCCTGAGCAAGGCAATGGAAAGAGGAACTGGAGTTGGTCCCCGGCCACTGCAGCTGCCCACTGCTCCTACACAATAGGATGGGTTACATGCAGAGAACAAATTTCATTGTAAGTATATAATTCGTTGTAAGAATACAATGTCCAGTAAAATGGGTATCTTTCTTTCTTTTCATCTTATAGAGGCTGGTCATTCCATGAAAAGGAGCATGTGGGTCACTTTCTTAAGTCTTTGAATAAGACATATGCAAGTGTTTTTGACTGACACTCAACTGCACCTATAGCAGCCAAATCGGCAACCTGCAGGCCTGTAAATACCTGAAAATACCTCATATGTGAACATTTTGTCTGTGAGAGCAGGCTGTTTGGCGATAGTGTGCTTGGGAATTAAAGCACACATAGCTCAGCATATTTGAACTTGCGGCATATCTGATGGATACATGGATGCAGGATAGAAGCCAATCTTACAATCATGGATCCAGAGGGCTGATTACAGACTGCTTCGACAAGACAGTTATCCCTGGTATGGCGGTAGCCAGTGTTCTCACAGATCAGATATAGATGCATAGATCAAATTTTAAATCATTGTCATCACCATAATGAGTGGTGCTAGCCTGGTAATTGTAAGCTACAAACACATTTTTGATAAAAAAAGACTGAATTCTACTTAATTCATTTTCCCTTGAAATTCATGGTCATTGCTCTCCTCGGTTATCTACCTGAAATGAAATACCAGGGCGGATCCCAAGCATGCATGAATAAACACACACACACACACACACACACACACACACACACACACACACACACACACACACACACACACACACACACACACACACACACACACACAGGGCCCTGCCCTCCTGCAGCCATGATGACCTAGTAGAGAAAAGAAAATTCAAACAACAAACTGTTGAAAAGGCCTTGAACACATTCACAAACAAAGCACTCCCTTTTGTTGTGAAGAGAAGAAAATGCATACAAATAAAGGAAAGTAGCGAGAAAGAAGGGGGGGGAAGAGAGAAAGAGAGATAGTGTAAGGGAGGTTTAGATCAATGACAAGGTCAGAAAGATGAGCAGAGCTGCAGGACCTGGAGAAGTCCTGGAGAAAAGTAATATTTAACCTGAGGCAAGAGAATAATTTCACTTTCCCTCTGATCAGTTTAAAAAATCTCTTGCTGTCAGAGGCTGGCAGATTTATACAAATTAATGGCCTTTAGTTGAAAATCTCCCAGCACTTGGGTTATTAATTGCTAAAGTGCATACATTAAACAAAATGAGCAAAAAGTCATTTTCATAAATTATCTGCTACATAAAAAAGAAAAAAAAGGATGGTTGGACCGCCTTTCATGCCAGCTGTATTTAGCATGGTCTTTCAAAATACAATAGCATATACAAAATGTAAAAGAGATAGAGGAGTGGAGAGAAGAGGGTGAAGAAGGCGGGGGAAGAAAAGAGAAGAAACGAAAGCAATGTAGGGAAGCGATGGAGTAATGAACTTACTGTTTGAAGCTGATCTCATTATCCCCTTCTCACTGTGCGCCATTGTCCGGCTCCCCATTCCTTCTCTCTCTCTCCCCCCTCCCCTCTCTCTGTCTGTCTCTCTCTTTCTGTCCTTGGGTCTCTCTGTTGACATACACCTGTGCATTGGTGAGGAAGAGGAAAGGCGAGTAAATAAGAGAGAGGGAGTCCCCATCTTTGCTAGTATGTGTCTCTGTGTCCAGAATCAGATGTAGTTATGTTAGCTGGTCTTGGTATGTCAGAGATCACATACACACACACGCACACGCACACACACACACACACACACACACGCCCTCTCTCTCTCTCTCTCTCCC